>NC_000067.6:10406451-10709784 GCF_000001635.26 Mus musculus
CCAGGCTATTTAACATTGAGAAAATATGTTTGAGAAGATAGTGTTCAGATAGTATACAAGCTAAACCAGGACATAACATATGGGCTTATAAGTCTTTTAACTTAGGAGAGATGACAGAGTGTTCTATTTAATTGACAAAAGTAATGGAGTGGGTATTAGGTCTATCTTATACTCTATAAATTACAAAATGGTAATAGTTGTGCTCAATTTATATCTGAGATAAAGGAGTCTTTTAATTGGCCAGAAAGGGGGAAGTATTGTGGATAGCCTGGGTGCTGTTTGTATTTTGATGTTAATTCAACTTCTCTAAGAGGGCCTGTCTGGACAAGGAATGAATCACATACTCAGGACTTCATGTGACCCTTCTAATAAATAAAGAAACCAATCACTGGCCGAGTAGGCAGGAGTTCCAGGTCACAGGGAAGAAGAGAAGAAGTAGGAGAGAGATACGGGCTTTTGGACAGGGACATTGGGAGGACAAGATGTAGCTACTAGTGAGCCTCAGTTTAGATGGTGAATCCACTAGGATTCACCACTGGAGGATTTAGATTTAATGTGGCTTACAAGACTAGGATTCTAGTTGTTGCGCCCAGTGATTGAGTTACCTATGATTCTAGGGAAAAAAAAAAAAAAAAGAATCCTAGGAATGGTGTCACAGCTTCCAGATTACAGAGAGTCATCTACATCACTGCCCAGAACCAAACCTTGTCTGTCATAATTTGAGGTCATGGGTTTGTTTTTTGTTTGTTTGTTTGTTTTGAAAATCAGCACTTTGTGTTCTTATTTACCAGTTATGACTGGTGGAGAGCTGTGGCCTGGAAGGTGATTGGAAAGAGCCTGAGTTCATGCTCATTTATTATGTCTGATGCTGATGGAATGGGGGCATTGGTTTCTACAGACCTCAGACATGGTAGAGTGAATGGGTTTCTATCGTCTATATTTTGAAAGACTTTATTACACATTCTGCAAGTGGGCAACTTTGGACAATATACCTCTTGCAGAATGATTCTTTCTCCTCCTGTTTCTGCTCCAAGTATTCCAGCTAGGGAGTTTCTTATTGCCTCCCAATCCTTGCCTACCTCCTTTATTCTGCAGAAGGATTCCTTTCATAAAATGACACTCTCCTCCTGAATGAGAAATAATGGTGTAGAATGCAGAGAAATCTCTTTCCTGTGTGAGTGTCCCGTAAAGGAATCAGTGCTCGCTTGGATGGTGGGCTGCAGCCAAGGACGCCACAGCTTTGCTCTCTGTAGATGTGATGTCAGCATGAGTGCTGTTCTGATGGCACACTGAACCAATTCACACAGTGGCACACGAGCCGCTACTTTGGTTTTATCAATGGCAAGTATTTCTCAAGTGTTTATCTGTGTTTAAAACTGTAATTTTCAGGATTAGATTGATAGATTTAAAACTTCAATTTTCTTTTATATATTAAAACCCTTTTTACTTTCTTTTGCAATTTTTTCTTTAAAGATTTACTTATTTATTTTATGTATATGAGCACCCTGTTGCTGACACACCACAAGAGGGCATCAGATCCAATTACAGATGATTGTGAGCCACTATGTAGTTGCTGGGAATTGAACTCATGCCCTCTGGAAGAGCAGCCAGCATTCTTAACCGCTGAGCCAACCCCTTCCACATTTTTTCCCCATTTATTTACTTACCTTCTTGTGCTTAAAATCCACAAGCTTCTCCTTTCATCTTTGCATCTGTGAAGATTCAGTACATATACCTTCATTTGCCTTCCAGTGGAGTCCTGTCTGGCCTGTACCTGTGGGGTTCTAGGTTCTGAAATCCAGCAACTTCACACTTACCGCACCATTTCACTTTCCAGTTGCGATTGGCATCAACTCCACGACAGCGAAACTTAGAGTCTCTTGACCGGGTCTTTCTCCAGAATCTATCCTAGATATGGTCAGGCAGAGAAGAAGGTGCTTAGAAGGTGTTCTAGTTTCATTTCAGCTGCTGTGATAAAAATACCCCAACAAAAGGGAGCTCGGAGGAGAAAGGGTTTGCTTGGATTATAATTCCAGGCTGCAGCCTACCATTTCTGAGGAAGTCAAGGCAGAATATCAAGTAGCTAGTCTCATTGAGCAGAGAATAAATTCATCCTTGCTTGCTTGTTTAGCTCTTTGCTTTCTCTTCTCTTATCCGGTTCAAGGCTCAGTCCACAAAACAGTACTGCCCATAGTGGGTAGGTTTTCTTACATGAAGTTACAGTCACAGCAATCCCCCACAGACATGCCCATAGGCCAACCTGCTCTCGATCCCACGCGACTCTAGATTGTGTCATGCTGAGTTTAAACCAACCAACACAAAGGACATTCATATACATGTTAGTTGCTCATTGGGTAAAGGCATCATATTACTTTGGGGGGAATTTCTCCATGTGTAGACCACCTAGGAGAAGACAGATGAAGATTAGCCCAGACCCAGCCTCATGCTCTGCCTTCTAACACCATCCAGTATCTCCTATACTTTTGACTCTTTTTTTTTTCTTAAACAATTTGATACAATGTATTTTGGTCATTTTTCTGCCTTCATCTCCATTGGGTTATTTTTATAGGTTAACTGAAATAGGTTAGGGAAGATTAGTGATTTTTTTATTAATTTATTTGGAAAGAGAAATCTTTATTTCTATGAAATCTTATGAGAAAGCACATTATGAAAATGATTGAGGAGGAAGTTTCTTATGTTTCTTGAATTCATTAGTAGTAGGCTGACCAGCAAACACCTTTCCTGGCTCATCACTTTCTTATGACCTACTCAGTCCTTTTCAATTGGATAGGCAGAGCGACTTACATGTGTCCAGCTGAAATGGTATCCATCGACATTGAATACAGGCATGATATAGAAATACAGATGATTCAACATTTTTTTCATGGCTGGGTCAGTCTTGTAGGTCAGAATGGCCTGAAAGACAAAGGAGACGTTTACCTTAAGGATGGATACCAAAAGGTGAGTTTAAAGGGAAAACACCTGTGAGACATCCTTACTGCTCAGAGAAAGATCATACCTGCTGGACTGAAAGGTAACAAGCTAACATGTACTGTGCTCTGTTTTTCTCTCTGAATGAGACTCTAGATTACCACTATTACAGGTAATAATACCAATATTGATTTTTTCTTACCAATAATAATGATAACTCTTGATTAACAATTTAGTAGCAGAGCCAATAAACAGAGTAAGTGAATAGCTCCTTACAGTGTTTCAGATCTGGCTAAATATTTGGGATTTCCTTTTTTTTTTTTTTTAAATTGGATACTTTATTTATTTACATTTCAAATGTTATTCCCTTTCTCCATCCCCCCAGTCCCCCATACCATCCCCCTTCCACCCGATTCTATGAAGATGTTCTCCGATCTACCCACTACCTACTCCAGCCTCCCAGCCCTCACATTCCCCTATACTGGGGCATAGAGCCTTCGCAAGACCAAGGACCTCTTCTCCCATTGATGCCTGACAAGGCTATTCTCTGCCATATATGTGGCTGTAGCCATGGATCCTTCTATGTTTACTCTTTGGTTCGTGGTTTAGTCCCTGGGAGCTCTGGTATGTCTGGTTGGCTGATAGTGTTATTCTTTCTATGGGGTTGCAAACCCCTTCAACTCCTTCAATTCATTATCTAACTTCTCCTTTGGAGACCCCATGCTCAGTCCAATGGTTGGCTGTGAGCATTCATCTCTGTATTTGTCAGGCTCTGGCAGAAGACAAATCTATATCTCAGAAGACATCTATATCAGGCTCCTGTCAGCACGAACTTCTTGGCATCCACAATAGTGTCTGCATTTAGTAACTGTATATGGGATGGATCCCCAGGTGGGGCAGTCTCTGGATGGCCTTTCCTTCTGTTACTGCTCCACATTTTGTCTCCATATTTCCTCCCATGAGTATTTTGTTCCCCCTTCTAAGAAGGACTAAAGCATCCACTCCACACTTTGGTCTTACTTTTTCTTGAGCTTCATATGGTCTGTGAATTATATCTTGGGTATTCCGAGCTTCTGGGCTAATATCCACTTATCAGTGAGTGCATAACATGTCTGTTCATTTGTGATTGGGTTACCACACTCAGGATGATATTTTCTTTTTCTTTTTCTTTTTTTTTTTTTTGTCTTTTTTAAAATTAGGTATTTTCTTCATTTACATTTCAAATGCTATCCCAAAAGTCCCCCATACCCTCCCCCCACACTCCCCTACCCACCCACTCCCACTTCTTGGCCCTGGCATCCCCCTGTACTGAGGCATATAAAGTTTGCAAGACCAAGGGGCCTCTCTTCTGATACATATGCAGCTAGAGACACGAGCTCTGGGGGGTACTGGTTAGTTCATATTGTTGTTCCACCTATAGGGTTGCAGATCCCTTTAGCTCCTTGGGTACTTTCTCTAGCTCCTCCATTGGGGGCCCTATGTTCAGGATGATATTTTCTAGTTCCATCCATTTGCCTAAGAACTTCATGAATTCATCATTTTTAATAGCTGAGTAGTACTCCATTATGTAAATGTACCACATTTTCTGTATCCATTTCTATGTTGAAGAACATCTGGGTTCTTTCCAGGTTCTGGCTATTATAAATAAGGCTGCAATGAACATAGTGGAGCATGTATCCTTATTATATGTTGGAGCATCTTCTAGGTGTATGCCCAGGAGTGGTATGGCTGGGTCCTCATGTAGTACTATGTACAATTTTCTGAGAAACTACCAGACTGATTTCCAGAGTGGTTGTACCAGCTTGCAATCCCAAGAGCAATGGAGGAGCGTTCTCCTTTCTCCATATCCTTGCCAGCATCTGCTATCACCTGAGTTTTGATCTTAACCATTCTGACTGGTGTGAGGTAGAATCTCAGAGGTGTGTTAATCTGCATTCCCCTGATAACTACGAATGTTGAACATTTCCTTAGGTGCTTCTCCACCATTAGAGTTTCCTCAGTTGAGAATTCTCTGGTTAGCATTGTTCCCCATTTTTAAAAAGGGGTTATTTGGTTCTCTGGAGTCTAACTTCTTGTGTTCTTTGTATATATTGGATATTAGCCCTCTATCAGATGTAGGATTGGTAAAGATCGTTTCCCAATCTGTTGGTTGCTGTTTTGTCCTCTTTACACTTTCTTTTGCCTTACAGAAGGTTTGCAATTTTATGAGATTCCATTTGTCAATCGTTTATCTTAGAGCATAAGCCATTGGTGTTCTGTTCAGGAAAATTTCCCCTGTGCTCATATCTTCGAGGCTTTCCCCCACTTTCCCTTCTGTTAGATTCAGTGTATCTGGTTTTAGGTGGAGGTCCTTGATCCACTTGGACTTGAGATTTGTACAGGGAGATAAGGATGGATCAACTTGCATTCTTCTACATGTTGACTGCCAGTTGAACCAGCCCCATTTGTTAAAAATGCTGTCTTTTTTCCACTGGATGGTTTTAGCTCCTTTGTCAAAGATCAAGTGGCTGTAGGTGTGTGGGTTCATTTCTGCATTTTCAACCCTATTCCACTGATCTACCTGTCTGTCACTGTACCAATACCATGCAGTTTTGTTTTTGTTTTTGTTTTTAATCACTATTGCTCTATAATATTGCTTGAGGTCAGGGATGGTAATTCCCCTAGAAGTTCTTTTATTGTTGAGAATAGTTTTCACTATCCTGGGTTTCTTGTTATTCCAAATAAATTTGAGAATTGCTCTTTCTAACTCTATGAAAAATTTGGCTGCTCAAGTTATTTATCAGGTTTAGGAGTTCTCTGGTAGAAATTTTGGGGTCACTTAAGAATACTATCATATCATCTACAAATAGTGATATTTTGACTTCTTCCTTTCCAATTTGTATTCTTTTGACCTTCTTTTGTTGTCTAATAGCTAGAAATTCAAGTGCTAGTATTGAATTGTTAGGGAGAGAGTGGGTAGCCTTGTCTCGTCTCTGATTTTACTGGGATTGCTTCAAGTTTCTCTCCATTTAGTTTGATGTTGGCTACTGGTTTGCTGGATATTGCTTTTATTATGTTTAGGTATGGGCCTTGAATTCCTGATCTTTCCAAGACTTTTACCATGAAGGGATGCTGAATTATGTCAAATGCTTTTTCAGCATCTAGTGAAATGATCATGTGCTTTTTTTCTTTGAGTTTTTTTTATGTAGTGGATTATGTTGATGGATTTCTGTATATTGAACCATCCCTGGGATGAAGTCTACTTGATCATGGCGAATGATCATTTTGATGTATTCTTGGATTCAGTTTGCAAGAATTTTATTGAGTATTTTTACATTGATATTCATAAGGGAAATTGGTCTGAAGTTCTCTTTCTTGGTTGGGTCTTTGTGTGGTTTTGGTATCAGTGTATCTATGGCTTCATAGAACTAATTGGGTAATGTTTCTTCTGTTTCTTTTTTTGTGGATAGTTTGAGGAGTATTGGTATTAGGTCTTCTTTGAAGGTCTGATGGAATTCTGTACTAAACCCATCTGGTCCTGGGATTTTTCTGATTGGGAGACTTTTAACTATTGCTTCTATTTCTTTAGGGGTTATGGAGCTGTTTAGATGGTTTATCTGATCCTGATTTAACTTTGGCATTTGTTATCTGTCTAGAAAATTATCAATTTCATCCAGGTTTATCAGTTGTAGTAGGATCTGATGATTTTTTAAAAAAATTTCCTCAGTTTCTGTTATATCTCCCTTTTCATTTCTGGTTTTGTTAATTTGGATACTGTCTCTGTGCCCTCTAGTTAGTCTGGCTCAGGGTTTATCTATCTTCTTGATTTTTTCAAGGAACCAGCTCCTGGTTTTGTTGATTTTTTGTACAGGTTGAGGGTTTCTACCTTGGTTGATTTCAGCTGAGTTTGTGTATTTCCTGCCATCTACTCCTCTTGGTTATACTTGCTTCTTTTTTTTTTTTTTTTTTTTTTTTTTTTTTTTTTTAGAGCTTTCAGGTATGCTGTTAAGCTACTAGTGTATGCTCTCTGTAGTTTCTTTTTGGAAGCACTCAGAGCTATGAGTTTTCCTCTTAGCACTGCTTTTATTCTTTTATTGTATCCCATAAGTTTGGGTTTGTTGTCTCTTCATTTTCATGAAATTCTAAAAAATCTTTAATTTCTTCCTTGACCAAATTATCATTGAGTTGGGAATTGTTCAGCTTCCACGTGTATGTGGGATTTCTGTTTTTGTTGATGTTGTTGTTGTTATGGAAGGCCAGCCTTAGTCTGTGGTGATCTGATTGAATGCATGAGATTATTTCTGTCTTCTTGTATCTGTTGAGGCCTGTTTATGATCGATTATATGGCCAATTTTGGAGAAGGTACCATGAGGTGCTGAGAAGAAGACATATTCTTTTGTTTTAGGATGAAATGTTCTATAGATATCTGTTAAATCCATAGCTTCTGTTAGTTTCAGCATGTCTCTGTTTATTTTCTGTTTTTATGATCTGTCCATTGGTGAGAGTGGGGTGTTGAAGTCTCCCACTATTATTGTGTGAGATGCAATGTGTGCTTTGAGCTTTAGTAAAGTTTCTTTTATGAATATGGGTGCCTTTGCATTTGGAGCATAGATGTTCAGAATTGAGAGTTCTTTTTGGTAGATTTTTTCCTTTGATGAGTATAAAGTTTCCTTCCTTATTTATTTATTTTTTGATAACTTTTGGCTGAAAGTCAATTTTATTCGATATTAGAATGGCTACTCCAGCTTTTTTCTTGGGACCATTTGCTTGTAAAATTGCTTTCCAGCCTTTTACTCTGAGGTAGTGTCTGTCTTTGACACGGAAGTGCATTTCCTGTATTCAGCAAAACGCTGGGTCCTGTTTATACACCCAGTCTGTTAGTCCATGTCTTTTTATTGAGGAATTGAGTTCATTGATATTGAGAGATATTAAGGAATAGTGATGGTTGCTTCCTGTTGTTTTTGTTGTTAGAGGTAGAATTATGTTTGTGTGGCTATATTCTCTTAGGTTTGTTGAAAAAAGATTACTTTCTTGCTGTTTCTAAGGTGTAGTTTCCCTCCTTATGTTGGATTTTTCCATCTATTATTCTTTGTAGGGCTGGATTTGTGGAAAGATATTGTGTAAATTTGGTTTTGTCATGAAATATCTTGTTTTTTCTATCTATGGTGATTGAGGGTTTTGCTGGGTATTGTAGCCCAGGCTGGCATTTGTGTTCGCTTAGGGTCTGTATGACATCTGCCAAGGATCTTCTAGTTTTCGTAGTCTCTGGTGAGAAGTCTGGTGTAATTCTGATAGGTCTGCTTGTATATGTTACTTGACCTTTTCTCTTACTGCTTTTTAATATTCTTTCTTTGTTTTGTGCATTTGGGGTTTTGACTACTATATGGCAGGATGAATTTCTTTTCTAGTTCAGTCTATTTGGAAATTTGTAGGCTTCTTGTATGTTCATGGGCATCTCTTTCTTTACATTAGGGAACTTTTTTTGAAGATATTTACTGGCCCTTTAAGTTGGGAATCTTCACTCTCTTCTATACCTATTATCCTTAGGTTTGGTCTTCTCACTGTGTCCTGGATTTCCTGGATGTTTTGGGTTAGGAGCTTTTTGCATTTTGCATTTTCTTTGACTTTTGTTTCAATGTCTTCTGTGTTCTGCACCTGAGCTTTTCTCTTTTATGTTTTGTGTTCTGTTGGTGGTGCTTTCATCTATGACTCCTGGTCTCTTTCCTAGGTTTTCTAACTCCAGGGTTGTCTCCCTTTGTGATTTCTTTATTGATTCTATTTCCATTTTTTTGGATCCTGGATGATTTTGTTCCTTTCCTTCACCTGTTTGATTGTGTTTTCCTGTAGTTCTTTAAGAATTTTTGTGTTTCCTCTTTAAAGATTTCTAGCTGATTACCTGTATTCTCCCGTATTTCTTTAAGTCCTCTATCATCATCATGAGATGTGATTTTAGATCTGAATCTTGCTTTTCCAGTGTGTTGGGGTATCCAGGACTTGCTATAGTGGGAGAACTTGGTTCTGATGTTGTCAAGTAGCCTTGGTTTGTGTTGCTTATCTTCTTGCCCTTGAGTCTGGCCATCTGGATATCTCTAGTGTTAGCTGGTCTTGCTGTCTCTAACTGTGGCTTGTCCTTCCTGCAAGCCTATGTGTCAGTACTCCTGGGAGACCAGTTCTCTCAGTGAGGAATTTGGGCATGGAGAGATGTGGCACAGGGTCAGCTCTGGGACATAGATAGAAACTGGAAGAATTTTGTCCCTGGCTGTTCCTTGGTTCCCGTGTCCTGATAGCTCTGGGTGGGTCCTTCATGCAGAAGTGGTGGTCTAACCTATGATCACAGATATGTCACCACTCCTGGGAGGGAGGCCAACTCTCTCCCGGTAGTATTTGGGTATGGAGAGCTGTGGCACAGGATCAGCTCTGGGTGCCCTTGGCTTTCATTAAATTTTCAATTTTAGAGCTTTCTTTCTTTCTTTCTTTCTTTCTTTCTTTCTTTCTTTCTTTTTCTTTTTCTTTTTCTTTTTCTTTTTTTCTTTTTTCTTTTTCTTTTTCTTTCTTTTTTTGTGGTGCTGGTAATTAAACCCAGGACTTTGTATATACTAGGCAAGTACTTTCCCTCTGAACTGCATCCCAGAAACATTTATATGAATATAAATGTATATGTGAATATATAAATAAGTATATAATATGAATCAGTCAATCAATCAACCAATCAATCACTATGTTAATTTTAGGCTTCATTTACTTTTAGCCTAAATAATTAACTACATGTGGTTGAGGGCCTTCCTGACACATCACATCATACACTATTGATGTCACATGCCTCCAGCCTTGGACCTTACTCAGTTCACTCCTGGATTCTCTTTGGAAAGTTTAGTGGATGACACATCTTTATCATTTTCCTAGCTCTGTTCAGGTCTTGTTCTGTGTGTATATATTTATTTCTGTGAAGGTGTACATGTGTGCATGTATATATATATAAGTCAGAGGATAATGAAGAATGCCATTCCTCAGGTACTATCCATCTTAATTTTTAAGACATAGTCTTAATGACCTGGAACTTTCCAAGTAGGCTACACTGGCTGGCTAGTAAATTCCAGCTATTCACCTGCCTCCACTTCCTGTGGGCTGGAATTACACGTGTGTGCCAGCTATATACCCAGCACTTTAAAAAGTGAGATTCTAATGACTTCCTTCAGGTCCTTGTATTTGTACAGCAAGTACTCTTCCAACTGAGCTGTTTCCCCAACCTGAGATCTTATTCTTATGATTAGGTTTTACTTAAGTTTGATGCCACATCTGCGGACTTCACATTGTAATTTTGGGCTCAAACAGAATACCACAGTGTATACTAAGTCAGGTTGAAAAACATAAATATTTTAAAATCTACTTACATGAAATAGAATTGCTTAAAGAGTTCTTTTTGATACATGTTTATTTCTGTGTGGAATAACTTGGAAACACATAGGAGATTTCTAACAATGGATGTCTTTGGGGAGTAGGACCAGAACACTGTGTGGGAAGGAGACTTTTCAGTTAATACCTATTTATGTTATTTGAAAAAATTTAAAACATATTAATAATGCAATTCAAAGTATCTCTTAAAAATAGTTCCACATTATTTAAGTGTGTATAACATATACAAAGCTGTATAATTCTAATGTATACAGTTTGCTTAATTTAGAAATAAGTATACCTTTGTGAAACTATCATAATTTGTGCTGTAAACATATCCATCACCTCAAGAAGTTTCCTGTTGCCCTCTTAATTATACCCTTTGTTGTAAGAACACTTAAGATGAGTTATAACCTTTTATCAAGAGTTAAAAGATATGATACAGCACTGTTGACCAGCTAATATTTGTTTGCCATGGGTGGTCTCTTGAACTTTTGAGCTGAAATTTGCACACTAACATAATGACCATTCCCTCAGTTCTAGTTTGCTCTCTGTTGATGTGACCAAGACCCCGACCTAAAGCAGCTTGTGGAGGAAAGGGTTTGTTTGGCTTTCACTTATATGTCACAGTCTGTCATTAAATGTTAGTCAGAGTAGGAACTCAAGCATAAACAGGAGCAGAAACAGAAAATGAGGCCTGGAACACTGCTTCCAGACTTGTTCTCCATGACCTGTTCAGTTTGGTTCCTTATACAATCCAGGACCACCAGCTCTGATGTGGCACCACCCACTGTGGGCTGGGCTCATCTGCATCAATCATTAATCAAGAAAATGTCCCACAGATTTACCTTTAGGCCAATCTGATGGAATCAATTCCTTAATTGAGATTCCCTCTTCCCAGGTATGTTTAGGTTGCATCAAGTCAACAAAAACTAATAATCTATATTAGGGTTTTACAGCTGTGAACAGATACTATGACCAAAGTAATTCTTACAAAGAGAAACATTTCATTGAGGCTGGCTTACAGGATCAGAGGTTCAGTCCATTATCATCAAGGTGGGAACATGGCAGCATCTAGGCAGGCATGGTGCAGGAGGAGCTGAGAGTTCTACATCTTCATCTGAAGGCTGTTAACTGAATACTGGCTTCCAGGCAGCTAGGATGAAGGATTTAAAGCCCACACTCACAGTGACACACCTACTCCAACAAGGCTACACCTTCTAATAGTGCCACTCCCTGGGTCAAGTATATACAAACCTTCTCCCCTTCTGGTCCTTAAACTTTGAGTCTTTTTCCAGGCATGGTGGCATACAACTTTAATCCTAGCACTTAGAAGGCAGAGACAGGTGGATAGAATAGGACAGACTAATCTACTACACAGCAAATTCCAGGCTAGGTAGGGCTACATACCCTGTCTCAAAAATAAAATAAAATAATATAAAACTTAAGCCTTCTTGTTCTTTCCTTTTTAGGCTCAAGAATATTTGTTGGCCAGCTAAAATCAATAGAACTTCCATGTATAAACAAAAGTTTTATTAACTGAAGTCTTCACTATACAAATACTGGAAATTTGATTTTTTAAAACAAGCTGTATTGGGTACTTTTCCATTGCTGTAGTAAAATACAATAACCAAGGCAACTTGTAGAATAAAGAATTTAATTGGCATATGGGTCCAGAGGGATAAGAGTCTATCATGGTAGTGAAAGTATGACAGCAAGCAGCAGACATGACAGTAGGAGTCAAAGCTGATAGCTCATAACTTGAACCACAAGCGTAAGACAGAGTGCTCTGGGAATGGATTGAGGCTTTTGAAACATCAAAATCCTTACCCATGACACAATTCCTCCAGGAACACTACACCTCCTCTATCTACTGATCCAGCTCTACTAAACTGGCCTTAAAAGCTCCACACAACCAAGGTTGACCTTGATGTTATGATTCTACTTCTGCCTCTTGAATGCTAGGATTGCTGGAATGTAATACTATACCCTGGTTATCTAGCACTGGGGATTGAACCAAGGCCTTTCCTATGCTATACCCAAGCACTTTACTAATGGAGCTACACATCCCTAGCCCATAACACTCCTCATAAATATTATAGCTGCTAACTATTTATCATTCACAAATACCCTTTCCCTGTCCACTGCTTAACTTTTCATGTTGTTGATTCTTTCTTTTGCTACATAGAAGTTTTCCTTTTTTTTTTTTTTAAAAATGTTTTCTAAAACATTTATTTAAATTTATTGTCACAGCATAGATCAACAGGGTTACTTATACGGAACTTGCAAATTGGATAAAAATCTTTTTTTTTTTAATTAGGTATTTTCCTCATTTACATTTTCAATGCTATCCCAAAGGTCCCCCATACCCAACCCTCCAATCCCCTACCCACCCACTCCCCCTTTTGGGCCCTGGCGTTCCCCTGTACTGGGGCATATAAAGTTTGCAAGTCCAATGGGCCTCTCTTTGCAGTGATGGCTGACTAGGCCATCTTTTGATACATATGCAGCTAAAGACAAGAGCTCCCGGGTACTGGTTAGTTCATATTGTTGTTCCACCTATAGGGTTGCAGTTCCCTTTAGCTCCTTGAGTAATTTCTCTAGCTCCTCCATTGGGGGCCATGTGACCCATCCAATAGCTGACTGTGATCATCCACTTCTATGTTTGCTAGGCCCTGGCATAGTCTCACAAGAGAGAGCTATAACTGGGTCCTTTCAGCAAAATCTTGCTAGTGTATGCAATGGTGTCAGCATTTGGAGGCTGATTATGGGATGGATCCCTGCATATGGCAGTCACTAGATGGTCCATCCTTTCGTCACAGCTCCAAATTTTGTCTCTGTAACTCCTTCTATGGGTGTTTTGTTCCCATTTCTAAGAAAGGGTAAAGTGTCCACACTTTGGTCTTCGTTCTTCTTGAATTTCATGCGTTTGGCAAGTTGTATCTTATATCTTGGGTATCCTAAGTTTCTGGGCTATTATCCACTTATCAGTGAGTACATATTTTGCGAGTTCCTTTGTGATTGGGTTACTTCACTCAGGATGATACCCTCCAGGTCCATCCATTTGCCTAGGAATTTCATAAATTCATTTTTTTAATAGCTGAGTACTATTCCATTGTATAAATGTACCACATTTTCTGTATCCATTCCTCTGTTGAGGGGCATCTGGGTTCTTTCCAGCTTCTGGCTATTATAAATAAGGCTGCTATGAACATAGTGGAGCATGTGTTCTTCTTACCGGTTGGGACATCTTCTGGATATATGCCCAGGAGAGGTATTGCGGGATCCTCTGGTAGTACTATGTCCAATTTTCTGAGGAACCGCCAGACTGACTTCCAGAGTGGTTGTACAAGCTTGCAATCCCACCAACAATGGAGGAGTGTTCCCCTTTCTCCACATCCTCGCCAACATCTGCTGTCACCTGAGTTTTTGATCTTAGCCATTCTGACTGGTGTGAGGTGGAATCTCAGGGTTGTTTTGATTTGCATTTCCCTGATGATTAAGGATGTTGAACATTTTTTCAGGTGTTTCTCTGCCATTCGGTATTCCTCAGGTGAGAATTCTTTGTTCAGCTCTGAGCCCCATTTTTTAATGGGGTTATTTGATTTTCTGGAGTCCACCTTCTTGAGTTCTTTATATATATTGGATATTAGTCCCCTATCCGATTTGGGATAGGTAAAGATCCTTTCCCAATCTGTTGGTGGCCTTTTTGTCTTATTGACGGTGTCTTTTGCTTTGCAGAAGCTTTGCAAGTTTTCCATTTTGCTGTTGGACTAGTTAGTTATTTTATTGTCTGGCCTTTTGGTGTGATATACAAAACCTCAGGGTTATAGCAAGCAGCTTTTTTTCCCTTTAGGTTCTTTTCTGGGGGCTTTGTAACTTAAGGTTTTAGATTTAGGTCTTTTGCCCATTTTGAGTTAATTTTTAGTTCAGTTTCAATCACTTGCATGTAAAAACTCAGTATCTCTAGCATTAGTTACTGAAGAGACTGTTTTCTTGATGTTCTTGTTGAAAATTAGTTCTAACTCTGTATTTATTTATGGGGCTCTTTATTTTGTTGCATTGGTTTTTGTTTTTGTTTTATGTCAGTATAATATTGTATTGATTGCTAATTGATTTGATTTGAAATACAACTTGAGACAGTCTTGTTATATAGTTCAAGAGACTTAAGTTTGCATTCTAAAAAGATTTATCTTTTTAAATTTTATGTGTGTTTTGTTTGTATGTATGTATGCATACCATGTGCATGCCTGGTGCTTGAAGAGAGTGTTAGGTCTGCTAGAACTTGAGTTATAGGTAGTTTTGACCCTCTATGTGGATGTTGGAAACTGAATTTGGGTCCTCTGAAAGAGCAATATGTGTTTTTAGCCACTGAACTATTTGTCCAGCCCCAGTGTTTCAAAACTGTAGGAATTCAATTTTTTCCCTCATCCTATTGATTGTTGTGATTACAGAAATATACCTCCACGCTCTGACTGCAATGTCATTTTATATCAGGAAGTATGAAGCTTCCAAATCTTTCAATATTGTCTCATCTAGTCAGTGTGTGTGTGTGTGTGTGTGTGTGTGTGTGTGTCTTTATTTTATTTCTGTGGAGAACATCATTGAGATTTTGTTATTTATTATATTAAGTCTCTGTATTGTTTTTCACAGTATGGGTGTTTTAGGAATATTCTTTTGATCCACAAACATAGGCTATCTTTCTGTATACTTACATCTTCTTCAGTTTCTTGTAGCCATGCTTTATAGTTCTTAGGGTACAAATCTTTTACTTTTTCAGTTACATTTGTTTCTATTTTTTTTTGATACTGTTGTAAGAGACATTATTTTTTTCCAGCTAGGTATTAATTTGTGCATATGAGTTATAGGGTTTTTGTGATTTTGTATCTTTTATCTTTGTATCTTTATAAATTCATGTATTAGTTGTGATCATTTATATGCAAATATGTGTAAGGTGGTGTTTTCCACATGTGGAATCATGCCATTGAGAAGGGAGGTGGCATTGCTTTGTCCTTTCTGGTTTAAATACTTTTTATTTGCTTTTCATATCTTCTTACTTTTCTAGGACTTTCAATATGGTGAGTAGAAGTAGTCAGCATAGGCATCCTATGTCGTGCTAGATCTTAGCAGAAAATCTTCCAGCTATTTTCTACTGATTATGATAGTAGTGGAGGATTTTCCATAAAAGACATTTATTATGCTGCAGAAATTTCCTTCTGAACCCAAACTATTTTTAAAATCAAGGATGCTGAACTTTCTCAAATGCCTTTTCTCAGTCAATTGAGAAAATCATGTCATTGTTTTTCAGTTTGTCAGTGTGATGTATTCCACTGATAGATTTGTATTTTTTTTAAAAACTTGCCTTGTATACAGGAGTAAGTCCCATTTTTTTTCCATTTTTTATTAGGTATTTAGCTCATTTACATTTCCAATGCTATACCAAAAGTCCCCCATACCCACCCACCCCCACTCCCCTACCCACCCACTCCCCCTTTTTGGCCCTGGCATTCCCCTGTACTGGGGCATATAAAGGTTGCATGTCCAATGGGCCTCTCTTTCCAGTGATGGCCGACTAGGCCATCTTTTGATACATATGCAGCTAGAGTCAAGAGCTCCGGGGTACTGGTTAGTTCCTAATGTTCCACCTATAGGGTTGCAGATCCCTTTAACTCCTTGGCTACTTTCTCTAGCTCCTCCATTGGGAGCCCTGTGATCCATCCATTAGCTGACTGTGAGCATCCACTTCTGTGTTTGCTAGGCCCCGGCATAGTCTCACAAGAGACAGCTACATCTGGGTCCTTTCGATAAAATCTTGCTAGTGTATGCAATGGTGTCAGCGTTTGGATGCTGATTATGGGGTGGATCCCTGGATATGGCAGTCTCTACATGGTCCATCCTTTCATCTCAGCTCCAAACTTTGTCTTTGTAATTCCTTCCATGGGTGTTTTGTTCCCAATTCTAAGGAGGGGCATAGTGTCCACACTTCAGTCTTCATTCTTCTTGAGTTTCATGTGTTTAGCAAATTGTATCTTATATCTTGGGTATCCTAGGTTTGGGGCTAATATCCACTTATCAGTGAGTACATATTGTGTGAGTTCCTTTGTGAATGTGTTACCTCACTCAGTATGATGCCCTCCAGGTCCATCCATTTGCCTAGGAATTTCATAAATTCATTCTTTTTAATAGCTGAGTAGTACTCCATTGTGTAGATGTACCACATTTTCTGTATCCATTCCTCTGTTGAGGGGCATCTGGGTTCTTTCCAGCTTCTGGCTATTATAAATAAGGCTGCTATGAACATAGTGGAGCATGTGTCCTTCTTACCAGTTGGGGCATCTTCTGGATATATGCCCAGGAGAGGTATTGCTGGATCCTCCGGTAGTACTATGTCCAAGTTTCTGAGGAACCGCCAGACTGATTTCCAGAGTGGTTGTACAAGCCTGCAATCCCACCAACAATGGAGGAGTGTTCCTCTTTCTCCACATCCACGCCAGCATCTGCTGTCTCCTGAATTTTTGATCTTAGCCATTCTGACTGGTGTGAGGTGGAATCTCAGGGTTGTTTTGATTTGCATTTCCCTGATGATTAAGGATGTTGAACATTTTTTCAGGTGCTTCTCTGCCATTCGGTAATCCTCAGGTGAGAATTCTTTGTTCAGTTCTGAGCCCCATTTTTTAATGGGGTTATTTGATTTTCTGAAGTCCACCTTCTTGAGTTCTTTATATATGTTGGATATTAGTCCCCTATCTGATTTAGGATAGGTAAAGATCCTTTCCCAATCTGTTGGTGGAATTTTTGTCTTATTGACGGTGTCTTTTGCCTTGCAGAAACTTTGGAGTTTCATTAGGTCCCATTTGTCAATTCTCGATCTTACAGCACAAGCCATTGCTGTTCTGTTCAGGAATTTTTCCCCTGTGCCCATATCTTCAAGGCTTTTCCCCACTTTCTCCTCTATAAGTTTCAGTGTCTCTGGTTTTATGTGAAGTTCCTTGATCCACTTAGATTTGACCTTAGTACAAGGAGATAAGTATGGATCGATTTGCATTCTTCTACATGATAACAACCAGTTGTGCCAGCATCAATTGTTGAAAATGCTGTCTTTCTTCCACTGGATTGTTTTAGCTCCCTTGTCGAAGATCAAGTGACCATAGGTGTGTGGGTTCATTTCTGGGTCTTCAATTCTATTCCATTGGTCTACTTGTCTGTCTCTATACCAGTACCATGCAGTTTTTATCACAATTGCTCTGTAGTAAAGCTTTAGGTCTGGCATGGTGATTCCATGAGCATGGGAGATCTTTCCATCTTCTGAGATCTTCTTTAATTTCTTTCTTCAGAGATTTGAAGTTTTTATCATACAGATCTTTCACTTCCTTAGTTAGAGTCACGCCAAGATATTTTATATTATTTGTGACTATTGAGAATGGTGTTGTTTCCCTAATTTCTTTCTCAGCCTGTTTATTCTTTGTATAGAGAAAGGCCATTGACTTGTTTGAGTTTATTTTATATCCAGCTACTTCACCGAAGCTGTTTATCAGGTTTAGGAGTTCTCTGGTAGAATTTTTAGGGTCACTTATATATATTATCATATCATCTGCAAAAAGTGATATTTTGACTTCTTCTTTTCCAATTTGTATCCCCTTGATCTCCTTTTGTTGTTGAATTGCTCTGGCTAATACTTCAAGTACTATGTTGAAAAGGTAGGGAGAAAGTGGGCAGCCTTGTCTAGTCCCTGATTTTAGTGGGATTGCTTCCAGCTTCTCTCCATTTACTTTGATGTTGGCTACTGGTTTGCTGTAGATTGCTTTTATCATGGTTAGGTATGGGCATTGAATTCCTGATCTTTCCAGAACTTTTATCATGAATGGGTATTGGATCTTGTCAAATGCTTTTTCTGCATCTAACGAGATGATCATGTGGTTTTTGTCTTTGAGTTTGTTTATATAATGGATTACATTGATGGATTTTCGTATATTAAACCATCCCTGCATCCCTGGAATAAAACCTACTTGGTCAGGATGGATGATTGCTTAAATGTGCTCTTGGATTTGGTTAGCAAGAATTTTATTGAGGATTTTTGCATCGATATTCATAAGAGAAATTGGTCTGAAGTTCTCTATCTTTGTTGGATCTTTCTGTGGTTTAGGTATCAGAGTAATAGTGGCTTCATAAAATGAGTTGGGTAGAGTACCTTCTACTTCTATTTTGTGAAATAGTTTGTGCAGAACTGGAATTAGATCTTCTTTGAAGGTCTGATAGAACTCTGCAGTAAACCCGTCTGGTCCTGGGCTTTTTTTGGTTGGGAGACTATTAATAACTGCTTCTATTTCTTTAGGTCATATGGGACTGTTTAGATGGTCAACTTGATCCTGATTCAACTTTGGTACCTGGTATCTGTCCAGAAATTTGTCCATTTCGTCCAGGTTTTCCAGTTTTGTTGAGTATAGCCTTTTGTAGAAGGATCTGATGGTGTTTTGGATTTCTTCAGGATCTGTTGTTATGTCTCCCTTTTCATTTCTGATTTTGTTAATTAGGAGTTTGTCCCTGTGCCCTCTAGTGAGTCTAGCTAAGGGTTTATCTATCTTGTTGATTTTCTCAAAGAACCAACTCCTCGTTTGGTTAATTCTTTGAATAGTTCTTCTTGTTTCCACTTGGTTGATTTCACCCCTGAGTTTGATTATTTCCTGCTGTCTACTCCTTTTGGGTGAATTTGCTTCCTTTTTTTCTAGGGCTTTTAGTTGTGTTGTCAAGCTGCTAGTATGTGCTCTCTCCCGTTTCTTCTTGGAGGCACTCAGAGCTATGAGTTTCCCTCTTAGAAATGCTTTCATTGTGTCCCATAGGCTTGGGTACGTTGTGGCTTCATTTTCATTAAACTCTAAAAAGTCTTTAATTTCTTTCTTTATTCCTTCCTTGACCAAGGTATCATTGAGAAGAGTGTTGTTCAGTTTCCATGTGAATGTTGGCTTTCCATTATTTATGTTGTTATTGAAGATCAGTCTTAGGCCATGGTGGTCTGATAGGATACATGGGACAATTTCAATATTTTTGTATCTGTTGAGGCCTGTTTTGTGACCAATTATATGGTCAATTTTGGAGAAGGTCCCGTGAGGTGCTGAGAAGAAGGTATATCCTTTTGTTTTAGGATAAAATGTTCTGTATATATCTGTCAGGTCCATTTGTTTCATAAATCTGTTAGTTTCACTGTGTCCCTGTTTAGTTTCTGTTTCCACGATCTGTCCATTGAAGAAAGTGGTGTGTTGAAGTCTCCCACTATTATTGTGTGAGGTGCAATGTGTGCTTTGAGCTTTACTAAAGTGTCTTTAATGAATGTGGCTGCCCTTGCATTTGGAGCGTAGATATTCAGAATTGAGAGTTCCTCTTGGAGGATTTTACCTTTGATGAGTATGAAGTGTCCCTCCTTGTCTTTTTTGATAACTTTGGGTTGGAAGTCGATTTTATCCGATATTAAAATGGCTACTCCAGCTTGTTTCTTCAGTCCATTTGCTTGGAAAATTGTTTTCCAGCCTTTCACTCTGAGGTAGTGTCTGTCTTTTTCCCTGAGATGGGATCCTGTAGGCAGCAGAATGTTGGGTCCTGTTTGTGTAGCCAGTCTGTAAGTCTATGTCTTTTTATTGGGGAATTGAGTCCATTGATATTAAGAGATAATAAGGAAAAGTAATTGTTGCTTCTTTTTATTTTTGTTGTTAGAGTTGGCATTCTGTTCTTGTGGCTGTCTTCTTTTTGGTTTGTTGAGGGATTACTTTCTTGCTTGTTCTAGGGCTTGATTTCCATCCTTGTATTGCTTCTTTTCTGTTGTTATCCTTTGAAGGGCTGGATTCGTGGAAAGATATTGTGTGAATTTGGTTTTGTCGTGGAATACTTTGGTTTCTCCATCTATGGTAATTGAGAGTTTGGCCGGGTATAGTAGCCTGGGCTGGCATTTGTGTTCTCTTAGTGTCTGTATAACATCTGTCCAGGCTCTTCTGGCTTTCATAGTCTCTGGTGAAAAGTCTGGTGTAATTCTGATAGGCCTGCCTTTATATCTTACTTGACCTTTCTCCCTTACTGCTTTTAATATTCTATCTTTATTTAGTGCATTTGTTGTTCTGATTATTATGTGTCGGGAGGATTTTCTTTTCTGGTCCAGTCTATTTGGAGTTCTGTAGGCTTCTTGTATGATCATGGGCATCTCTTTCTTTATGTTTGGGAAGTTTTCTTCTATTATTTTGTTGAAGATATTAGCTGGCCCTTTAATTTGAAAATCTTCATTCTCATCAATTCCTATTATCCGTAGGTTTGGTCTTCTCATTGTGTCCTGGATTACCTGGATGTTTTGAGTTAGGATCCTTCTGCATTTTGTATTTTCTTTGACTGTTGTGTCGATGTTCTCTATGGAATCTTCTGCACCTGAGATTCTCTCTTCCATTTCTTGTATACTGTTGCTGATGCTCGCATCTATGGTTCCAGATCTCTTTCCTAGGGTTTCTATCTCCAGCGTTGCCTCGCTTTGGGTTTTCTTTATTGTGTCTACTTCCCTTTTTAGTTCTAGTATGGTTTTGTTCATTTCCATTACCTGTTTGGATGTGTTTTCCTGTTTTTCTTTAATGATTTCTACCTGTTTGGCTGTGTTTTCCTGCTTTTCTTTAAGGGCCTGTAACTCTTTAGCAGTGCTCTCCTGTAATTCTTTAAGTGACTTATGAAAGTCCTTCTTGATGTCCTCTAGCATCATCATGAGAAATGTTTTTAAATCTGGGTCTAGATTTTCAGTTGTGTTGGGGTGCCCAGGACTAGGTGGGGTGGGAGTGCTGCGTTCTAATGATGGTGAGTGGTCTTGATTTCTGTTAGTAGGATTCTTACATTTGCCTTTCGCCATCTGGTAATCTCTGAACCTAGCTGTTTTAGTTGTCACTGTTAAGAGCTTGTTCTTCAGGTGACTCTGTTAGCCTCTATGAGCAGACCTGGAGGGTAGCACTCTTCTTAGTTTCAGTGGGCAGAGTATTCTCTGCAGGCAAGCTCTCTTCTTGCAAGGCAGGTACCCAGATATCTGGTGTTCGAACCAGACTCCTGGCAGAAGTTGTGTTCCACTCACCAGAGGTCTTAGGATCCTGTGGGGAGTCCTGTGTGGGCCCTTGCGGGTGTCGGGCGAGACTCTGCTGGCAAGGTAGCCCGGGGCTCGAGTCGTAAGTCCCATTTTTATCATGACATAATTTTTTTGATGTGTTATTAGTTTATATTGGTCAAATTTTATGGATGATCTTTGCATCAGTGTTCATAAGAGATACCAGCTTCTGACAATGTCTTTGGTTCAGGATCAAAGTGATGTTGTAAAATTTGTTTGGCAATATTCCCTCTGGTTCTGTGTTTTGAAGAATTTAAATAGTTTTGGTTGACAAGATGGTTCAGTGAGGAAAATTACTTATTGTGCAGGCCTGTCAATCTGAGTTTGATCTCTGGATCTCACAGTACAAAGAGAGACCCTACTCTCTAAAGTTTTCTTCTGATTTCCATATTTGATTATGGCATGTGTGTGCATAAACACACACATATAAACTCAGATATGTACACTCATATAGGCAATAACTCTTTGAGTGTTTGGTAAAAGTCCGTTGTGAAATCAACTGATCTTGAGGTTTCTTTGTTGGAAACTTATCAATAACTTCTTCAGTATCTTTATTTGTTATTGATATGTTGAAGTATCTTAATTCTTCATGATCCAATCTTAGCAAGTTACATTATTTCCCTCTAGGAATTCACCCATTTTCTTAAGGTTATACAATTTTTGGAAATCATATGTAATAGTCTCTTGTTATCCTTTTACATTCTGATATTTCTATTTTAGTCATCACTTGGACTTATTATTTTATTCATTCATAACTTTTCTTTATTCTTAGGCTAGAAGCTAATTGATTATGTTTCTTTTTTTTTCAAAAATCCAAATTCAGTTGTATTGAAATTTTTATATTACAATTTTTCTATTCTCTATTTATTCTGATCTCTAATATTTCCTTCAGTCTGGTAATTTTATGGTTAGCCTGGTATTTTCCTAACTATGGAAGCATATGTTAGTTGATGTGGTGGTCATGCCCTCAGTTGGTTTTGATTGGTAAATAAAGTTGCTGGCAGCCAGTGGCTGAGCAGGAAGACAGAGGTGGGACTTTAGGACTGAGGAAGGAGCAGGGGGAGAGATAGTTGCCATGCCAGGAAAGAAGTAGAAGCTGTACCTGAGAGGTGCCTAACAGAAAACATTGTCATCATGTAGGTGTCAGGGAATTCAGCCTGAGAGGGCTACAAGTCTGCATCCAGGGCAGCCAAGATGACATATAGGTTTTAGTAAGTAATAACTCAGGAATATTGGAGGGGAATGTGTTAACCACATGGAGGTTTGGAAGTGGCTCAACCATTGAGCTGTTTTAGGCATATTAAAATATAAGGTTGTGTGTGTGTGTTTCATTTGAGAACCCAGAATACTGAGGTGGGTAATGAGGAGCACCCCCTCCACCACCACAGCCAAGAATAGAGTTATTTGGGTTCAGCAATACTTTGTGACCTAGAATTTTATCAATTTTTGTGAATACTTCATTTGTCCTTGAAAACAACATGTAGCCTGTAAGTATTGAATGTTGAGTCTCTGTGTATTAGACTATTTTTACTATACTAGTTATGTCTCTCATCCCATACTTTTACTATACAGCTTTAAGCTACCTTAATCACTGAAACTTAGGAAAATCTAATTTTTATATTTAAGGGTTTTTGGGTTTCTCTGCCATGTCATCTTTTGTTTAATATATTATCAGGTCTTTTATTTTAAAGATCCTTATTTCTGAATATTAATCAAGAATGTGATTTTTGAGTGTTCTATTCAGGAATGGGTTGAATCTAGAACTCCTGCCAGTATGTGTTCTTCTACTGTACAACAATCAGGGTGATAATGTCATGCACATGCTAAATTTGTGATTTCTATAACTCCCTAAGAATTGCAGCTATCCTCTATCTGGTCAGACAAAGCAAGAATAATCATGATATGATGACCGAGGAGTATTGCTCGGGCAGGGTAATTGAGGCTTGACTGCTTCAAGCAGTAAGGATGCAGGCCTTCCCCTTTCCTGTGGTTTAATTTTCTACAGAGATAATGATAATGTGTCTACTTTCTGTTGTTCAACTCACGACCATAAAAAACAGAAGTGTGCCGTGCTTTTATTTGAATGTATAGACACATACCATCATTTACACAGAGAAAGAGGTGCCTATGAATCCATTACATCTGATTCTGGTGAGTTTAATTTCTGGAGTATGATTGTTGCTTGTGGGAATTACATAGGGATCTGACAGCCAGTCACAAAACCATGCACCACATGCCTCAGTGTGGTTAGTCCTTGGAACTGCACTCATTGGCTCCACTAGGTTTGAAAATGTTTTACTAAAACAGATTTTGATTTAAATTCTGTTCAGAAAAGATATCAAAGTTTTAAATATTATATTCTGAAGGAGATAAAAGATAGAGATGGTATTCATCTAGATCATGACAGGGGTTACTTAAGAAAGAGAACTGATATATTTATATATTAGAGTTTATTATGTACCAAGACTGCTTTGGATTCCCCTTAAATATATATACACTACAAATCAGAATTTACAAAAACAAATGTGTGGTATAAGATAAAAGGTAAAAACACTAATTCTTTGTTTGGTGGGAGAAAGAAGACCTTGTCTTCTGTTCACTATTTTTGGATCTGGTTAGGTGTTGCTTCAAGCTCCATGACAACCTGGAATAAAGGGTCATCATTTTACAGACCAGAATTATTGGCTCTTTAGAAAATGTAGCTTTTAAGATTTCTTCTATTGCTGTTTTTTTTTCTAGTAGAATCACTTGTACAAAAAAATAATCACACAGTCAGTGAAGAACTCCTTGGGAGGGCTGGGAGTGTTACAACTGGGCCACAGGAAGGGGCATGGCCACCATCAATCAGGAAAAGCATCCTCACTTGGACCACCATGGAGTAAAATGATTTAGAAAGAAAGCACACTTCAACACCAAAGTTGGGGCATCTCAGCAAAAGATGCTACATAAATCTCAAGAGTGGAGAAACTGCTTAGAGGAAGAGACTTTGTCAGGAATCAGCAGGGGAGGAGCTTGGTCTATAAAGCTTATTATTGCCAGCAGAGTCCAAGATGCCTGTTGAATATGAAATAGTTGGAGTTGGCTAAATAAGAGTTTGAAAGATTCACAAACAATAAACTCGGTTAATATGGGATGAAGAAATGAACATCATATGCTAATCCTATAAATTCTAGTCGTGTACCCCCAGTCCTCCCTGCCCTGTGTGTGTTTGTTCATGTGTGTGCAGACACATGCACATGGAGGCCAGGGGTCAACCTCAGCTATCATTCTGCAGGAACTGTCCATCTTGTGGTTGAGACAGGGATTCTATTGGGTTCTGTGGCCTGTGAATTTGGCTAGGCTGGCAGGCCAGCAGTCCCCAGAATCCTCCTGTCATTGTGAGCCATATACCTAGGTCTTGTAAAACTGAGCTTCTGGGCACTGAACTTGGGTCCTAGTGTTTACAAGGAAAGCTCTTGATCTATCTCCTAGTGTGTAGCTTTTATCCTTAATTTATATTGTAACCACCTAGAATGACCAGTGGGAAAAGTGGAGGCTGAGAAATAGCCTGTATTTTTAAATAAAGCTGAATATGTGAAATATTTTGTGTCACTAGGAAGAAAATAGTATTAGATACCTTTTACTTTTTTTTTCTAAGTCAATTCACTTGGAATAAAGGGTTATCATTTTGTAGATAGAGGTTTTGTAAATTGTGTACCAAGACAGCATACTACCAATGGTTAGCTATGTTTGGTCATAATGAGCCAGCATCATGCCTGGCATTTTGAAGGCATATCATACAAAGGAAAAGAGAGCTGAGTACAGGTGTTTTTTTCTTCACAGAACTTAGATAAACACAAATTTCAGTTACTGGAGTTTTGTTAAATAAAATAAGTCCTCTCACACATTGTAATGCTCAGTTAGCATAGCTCGGGCTTCTATTGCTAAAATGCCACAGCGGTAAAGAATGGTCATCAAAGCTTCCATGCTTTTCTCAAAGTTTGCTACTGGATGATTTGTCATGGTGCATCTCTTATTCAGTAGACAGAAAATGATGTAGCTCTGTACCACCCCTTGTCTAATGGTATAAGCCTACATGGTATCTATATACGTGGATGACGCAAAGAGAGCTGTCGACTAAGATGAAAAATGATAAAGCTGGAGGTAAAATTTGAATCAAGCTGAACAGTGTTTTGAGCAGAGTGCTAAGAATGTTGACACAGCCTATCACACCTCCAGAGAGGCAGCCAGACACAAATGTCTACCTACATGAAGGAAATGATGGAGCTGAAACAGAGATGACCCAGAAGTGAAGCTGACAATATGTCACATTAAAAGAATTGTCAGAAGTGTCTCACAACAGGGAAAGTGCAAAAGACAAACATTGGAAGTTGATCCAGCTAAGGAGGGACCATTATGATTAGCAATGGGGAATTTTTAGAAGATATTTGTGTCAAATTGCAAGTTATACAGAGGAAAAGCACACACAATCCAAACTACCCTCTTTTTTTTAAAAGACACAATTCTTAGTATTTCTCATGATTTATATTTCAATATAATAAACAAATAATAGCTAGCTTTTTATTTTTATGGCTTCTAAATTATTTATTACCAAAAGTGACATTTTAATAGTTTGGAAAAATCCTAAGAGACTCATAGTCCTTTCTAATTCCTGAGGCTGCCTAGTTTCATCTTTCCTGCCCATCCCCTTCTTTGGAGCTGTTTTGTAATGCAAGAGTTGCTTTAGAGACCATGGCCAGAGGCTTCCCAGTCATTAGATGGTGGAAGAGGATGGATGTGATGGGTTTAAGTGTAAATGACCGAGCATCCCACTGTGTCTAACATATCACAATATGTGAAGCACAGGAGAAAGATACATCAAGGACATGGAAAACTACAAAGACTGGGTGAAGAAAGAGGTTGTGAGAATGTGGGACCAATGCATTAAGGAGCAAGCAGAAATCAAATTGAGTTATTACCATTACTCAGAAGGACAGAGAACCACGTCCAATAATGTTAAAGGATGGGCCACTTTCATATGATGAGCCATTTTTCATCATGCCCCACAACACCCAGAAGCAGCTCCACTCCCAGGCACTCTAACATGCCAGCGATCAGAGGATCCCAGGATCCCAGGAGCTTGGTCACACCAGATTCTCAAGGTCCCAAAGGCAGCTTGACTCCCAGGAGCTCAGACATACCCAGATCTCATGATTGCAGGATCCCAGCACCCTCACAGGACCCTCCACGGGATCTTAAGACCTCTGGTGAGTGGAACACAACTTCTGCCAGGAGGCAGGTTCGAACACCAGATATCTGGGCACCTTCCCTGCAAAAGGAGAGCTTGCCTGTAGAGAGTACTCTGACCACTGAAACTAAGGAGAGAGCTAATCTCCTCGGTCTGCTGATAGAGGCTAACATAATCAATTGAGGAACAAGCTCTAACCAGAGACAACTATAACAACTAGCTCTAGAGATTACCAGATGGTGAAAGGCAAATGTAAGAATCATACTAACAGAAATCAAGACCACTCACCATCATCAGAACGTAGCACTCCCACCCCACCCAGTCCTGGGCACCCCAACACAACCAAAAAGCTAGACCCCGATTTAAAAGCATATCTCATGATGATGGTAGAGGACATCGAGAAGGACTTTAATAACTCACTTAAGGAAATACAGGAGAACACAGCTAAACAGGTAGAAGACCTTAAAGAGGAAACACAAAATCCCTTAAAGTATTGCAGGAAAACACGACCAAACAGGTGATGGAATTGAATAAAATGATCCAAGACCTAAAAAGGGAAGTAGATACAATAAAGAAAACCCAAAGTGAGGCAACACTGGAGATAGAAACCCTAGGAAAGAAATCTGGAAACATAGATGTGAGCATCAGCAACAGAATACAAGAAATGGAAGAGAGAATCTCAGGTGCAGAAGATTCCACAGAGAACATCAGCACAACAATCAAAGAAAATACAAAACACAAAAGGATCCTAACTCAAAACATCCGGGAAATACAGGACACAATAGAAGACCAAACCTACAGACAATAGGAGTTGATGAGAATGAAGATTTTCAACTTAAAGGGCCAGCAAATATCTTCAACAAAATTAAAGAAGAAAACTTCCCAAACTTAAAGAATGACATGCCCATGAACAAACAAGAAGCCTAAAGAACTCCAAATAGACGACCAGAAAAGAAATTCCTCCTGACACATAATAATCAGAACAACAAATGCACTAAATAAAGATAGAATATTAAAAGCAGTAAGGGAGAAAGGTCAAGTAAGATATAAAGGCAGGCCTATCAGAATTACACCAGACTTTTTACCAGAGACTATGAAAGCCAGAAGAGCCTGGACAGATGTTATACAGACACTAAGAGAACACAAGTGCCAGAACAGGCTACTATACCCAGCCAAACTCTCAATTACCATAGATGGAGAAACCAAAGTATTCCACGACAAAACCAAATTCACACATTATCTTTCCACGAATCCAGCCCTTCAAAGGATAATAACAGAAAAAAACCAATACAAGGATGGAAATCAAGCCCTAGAACAAGCAAGAAAGTAATCCCTCAAAAAAACAAAAAGAAGACAGCCACAAGAACAGAATGCCAACTCTAACAACAAAAAATTGGAAGCAACAATTACTTTTCCTTAATCTCTCTTAATATCAATGAACTCAATTCCCCAATAAAAAGACATAGACTAACAGACTGGCTACACAAACAGGACCCAAAATTCTGCTGCTTAGAGGAAACCCATCTCGGGGAAAAAGACAGACACTACCTCAGAGTGAAAGGCTGGAAAACAATTTTCCAAGCAAATGGTCTGAAGAAACAAGCTGGAGTAGCCATTCTAATATCGAATAAAATCAACTTCCAACCCAAAGTTATCAAAAAAGACAAGGAGGGACACGTCATATTCATCCAAGGTAAAATCCTTCAAGAGGAACTCTCAATTCTGAATATCTATGCTCCAAATGCAAGGGCAGCCACATTCATTAAAGACACTTTAGTAAAGCTCAAAGCACACATTGCACCTCACACAATAATAGTGGGAGACTTCAACACACTACTTTCATCAATGGACAGATCGTGGAAACAGAAACTAAACAGGGACACAGTGAAACTAACAGAAGTTATGAAACAAATGAATTTAACAGATATCTACAGAACATTTTATCTTAAAACAAAAGCATATACATTCTTCTCAGCACCTCATGGGACCTTCTCCAAAAATGACCATATAATTGGTCACAAAACAGGCCTCAACAGATACAAAAATATTGAAATTGTCCCATACATCCTATCAGACCACCATGGACTAATGCTGATCTTCAATAACAACATAAATAATGGAAAGCCAACATTCACATGGAAACTGAACAACACTCTTCTCAATGATACCTTGGTCAAGGAAGGAATAAAGAAAGAAAGACATTTTAGAGTTTAATGAAAATGAAGCCACAAAATCCCCAAACTTATGGGACACAATGAAAGCATTTCTAAGAGGGAAACTCATAGTTCTGAGTGCCTCCAAAAAGAAACTGGAGAGAGCACACATTAGCAGCTTGACAACACATCTAAAAGCTCTAGAACAAAAGGAAGAAAATTAACCCAAGAGGAGTAGAAGGCAGGAAATAATCAAACTCAGGGGCGAAATCAACCAAGTGGAAACAAGAAGAACTATTCAAAGAATTAACCAAACGAGGAGTTGGTTCTTTGAGAAAATCAACAAGATAGATAAACCCTTAGTTAGACTCACTCAAGGGCACAGGGACAACATCCTAATTAACAAAATCAGAAATGAAAAGGGAGACATAACAATTTTCCTGAAGAAATCCAAAACACCATCAGATATTTCTAGAAAACACTATACTCAACAAAACTGGAAAACCTGGATGAAATGGACAAATTTCTAGACAGATACCAGGTACCAAAGTTAAATCAGGATCAAATTAACGATCTAAACAGTCCCATATCCCCTAAAGAAATTGAGGCAGTCATTAATAGTTTCCCAGGCAAAAAAAGCCCAGGACTAGATGCGTTTAGTGCAGAGTTCTACCAGAACTTCAAAGAAGATCTAATTCCAGTTCTGCACAAACTATTCCACAAAATAGAAGTAGAAGGTACTCTACCTTCTACTCTATGAAGCCACAATTACTCTGGTACTTAAACCACAGAAAGATCCAACAAAGATAGAGAACTTCAGACCAATTTCCCTTATGAATATTGATGCAAAAATCCTCAATAAAATTCTCGCTAACCGAATCCAAGAACACATTAGAGCAATCATCCATCCTGACTAAGTAGGTTTTATTCCAGGGATGCAGGGATGGTTTAATATACGAAAATCCATCAATGTAATCCATTATATAAACAAACTCAAAGACAAAAACCACATGATCATCTCGTTAGATGCTGAGAAAGCATTTGACAAAATCCAACACCCATTCATGATAAAAGTCTTGGAAAGATCAGGAATTCAAGGCCCATACCTAAACATGATAAAAGCAATCTAAGGCAAAGCAGTAGCCAACATCAAAGTAAATGGTGAGAAGCTTGAAGCAATCCCACCAAAATCAGGGACTAGACAAGGCTGGCCACTTTCTCCATACCTATTCAACATAGTACTTGAAATCCTAGCCAAATCAATTCGACAACAAAAGGAGATCAAGGAGATACAAATTGGAAAAGATGAAGTCAAAATATCACTTTTTGCAGATGATATGATAGCATATATAAGTGACCTAAAAATTCCACCAGAGAACTCCTAAACCTGATAAACAGCTTCAGTGAAGTAGCTGGAGATAAAATTAACTCAAACAAGTCAATGGCCTTTTTCTACACAAAGAATAAACAGGCTGAGAAAGAAATTAGGGAAACAATACCCTTCTCAATAGTCACAAACAATATAAAATATCTTGGCATGACTCTAAGGAAGTGAAAGATCTGTATGATAAGAACTTCAAGTCTCTGAAGAAAGAAATTAAAGAAGATCTCAGAAGATAGAAAGATCTCCCATGCTCATGGATTGGCAGGATCAACATTGCAAAAATGGCTATCTTGCCAAAAGCAATCTACAGATTCAATGCAATCCCCATCAAAATTCCAACTCAATTCCTCAACGAGTTAGAAAGAGCAATCTGCAAATTCATCTGGAATAACAAAAAACTTAGGATAGAAAAAACTCTTCTCAAGGATTAAAGAACCTCTGGTGGAATCACCATGCCTGACCTAAAGCTTTACTACAGAGCAATTGTTATAAAAACTGCATGGTATTGGTATAATGACGACAAGTAGACCAATGAAATAGAATTGAAGACCCAGAAATGAACCCACACACCTATGGTCACTTGATCTTCGACAAGGGAGCTAAAACCATCAAGTGGAAGAAAGACAGCATTTTCAACAAATGGTGCTTGCACAACTGGTTGTTAACATGTAGAAGAATGTGAATTGATCCATTGCTATCTCCTTGTACTAAGGTCAAATCTAAGTGGATCAAGTAACTTCACATAAAACCAGAGACACTGAACCTTATAGAGGAGAAAGTGGGGAAAAGCCTTGAAGGTATGGGCACAGGGGAAAAAATTCCTGAATAGAACAGCAATGGCTTGTGCTTTAAGATCGAGGATTGACAAATGGGACCTCATGAAACTGCAAAGCTTCTGCAAGACAAAAGACACCGTCAATAAGACAAAAAGGCCACCAACAGATTGGGAAAGGTCTTTACCTATCCTAAATCAGATAGGGGACTAATATCCAATATATATAATGAACTCAAGAGGGTGGACTCCAGAAAATCAAATAACCCCATTAAAAAATGGGGCTCAGAGCTGAACAAAGAATTCTCACCTGAGGATTACCGAATGGCAGAGAAGCACCTGAAAAAATATTCAACATCCTTAATTATCAGAGCAATGCAAATCAAAACAACCCTGAGATTCCATCTCACACCAGTCAGAATGGCTAAGATCAAAAATTCAGGTGACAGCAGATGCTGGTGAGGATGTGGAGAAAGAGGAACACTCCTCCATTGTTGGTGGGATTGCAGGCTTGTATAACCACTCTGGAAATCAGTCTGGCAGTTCCTCAGAAAATTGGACATAGTACTACCGGAGGATCCCGTAATACCTCTCCTGGGCATATATCCAGAAGATGTCCCAACCGGTAAGAAGGACACATGCTCCACTATGTTCATAGCAGCCTTTTTATTTATAATATCCAGAAGCTGGAAAGAACCCAGATGCCCCTCAACAGAGGAATGGATACAGAAAATGTGGTACATTTACACAATGGTGTACTACTCACTTATTAAAAGAATGAATTTATGAAATTCCTAGGCAAATGGATGGACCTGAGTGAGGTAACACATTCACAAAAGAACTCAAATGATATGTACTTTCTGATAAGTGGATATTAGCCCAGAAACTTAGTATACCTGAGATATAAGATACAATTTGCAAAACACATGAAACTGAAGAAGAACGAAGACCGAAGTGTGGACACTTTGCCCCTTCTTAGAATTGGGAACAAAACACCCATGGAAGGAGTTACAGAGACAAAGTTTGGAGCTCAGTCAAAAGGATGGATCGTCTAGGGACTGTCATATCCAGGGATCCATCCCATAATCAGCCTCCAAATGCTGACACCATTGCATACACTAGCAAGATTTTCCTGAAAGAACCTTGATATAGCTGTCTCCTATGAGACTATGCCGGGGCCTGTCAAACACAGAAGTGGATGCTCACAGTCAGCTATTGGATGGATCACAGTGCCCCCATTAGAGGAGCTAGAGAACATATCCAAGAAGCTAAAGGGTTCTGCAACCCTATAGGTGCAACAACATTATGAACTAACCAGTAACCTTGTGCTCTTGACTATTGCTGCATATGTAGCAAAAGATGGCCTAGTTGGCCATCCCTGGAAAAAGAGGCCCATTGAACTTGCAAACTTTATATGCCCCAGTACAGGGGAATGCCAGGGCCAAAAATTGGGAATGGGTGCGTAGGGAAGGTGGGGGGGGAGTGTATGGGGGACTTTTGGGATAGCATTGGAAATGTAATTGAGGAAAATACGTAATAAAAAATATTAAAAAAAAAAAAAAAAGAAAACATTAGTACGACAGTCCAAAAAAAAAAAAAAAAAATCCAAAAAAGCTCCTAACCCAAACCATCCAGAAAATCCAGGACAGAATGAGAAGACCAAACCTAAGGATAATATGTATGAAAAGAGAGTGAAGATTCCCAACTTAAAGGGCCAGTAAATATCTTCAAAAAATTATAGAAGAAAACTTCCCTAACCTAAAGAAAGAGATGCCATGAATATACAAGAAGCCTACAGAACTCCAAATAGACTTGCCCAGAAAAGAAATTCCTCCTGTCACATAATAATCAAAACACCAAATGCACAAAACAAAGAAAGAATATTAAAAGTAGTAAGGGAAAAAGGTCAAGTAACATATAAAGTCAGCCCTATCAACCAGACTTCTCACCAGAGACTATGAAAACTAGAAGATCCTGGGCATATGTCATACAGACCCTAAGAGAACACAAATGCCAGCCCAGGCTACTATACCCAGCAAAACTCTCAATTACCATAGATGGAGAAAACAAGATATTCCATGCCAAAACCAAATTTACACAATATCTTTCCACAAATACAGCCCTACAAAGGAAAATAGATAGAAAGCACCAAAACAAGGAGTGAAACTACACCGTAGAAGAAGCAAGAAAGTAATCTTTCAACAAACCCATACAAACATAATTCTACCTCTAACAAGAAAATTAACAGGAAGTAGCAATTGCTTTTCCTTAATATCTCTTAATATGAAAATTAGTATTACCAACATATCCTAATCAATTGAAATTCAAAAATATGAGGAATTAGAAATTTGTCAGATGTCATCCTGTGGTCTCTCTAATTTGGTAATGGGAGAAATAGGTCCAATACTGTACAAGCCATATACACTTTCTGCTTGTTTGTACAAAGCAGGGTCTTGCTGTGTGTCACATAATGGTCTTAAAATCATGCTTCTCCTATCTCAGTCTCTCCATTTGTAGGATTGTTTATTTGATGTTTTTATCTATACTATGGTTTTCAGAACAGCTTAAATATTTCAAAATTATTTATATAGCCAAAAGAAATGTAGACAATTAATTTGGGAGGTGGCTTGTAAGAGAACAGCAAAGAGTGAGACTGAAGGCTTTGCTTGATATTTGTAATTATTGTATCAATTTTGAAGAAGAGGACTTTATAAGCTACACTTATTCTGAGATGAATGCTTTTCAAAATCATCACAACCAATGAATCAGAATCTTACCCTTACCTAAGGTCTGTGCCATCTTCCATGCTGAACCATTGTTCATTGAAACAGTTGATGTATGACTTCATGGATAGACCATCTTAATACACACACCATTTCTTAAATGAATGTAACCTGTTCCCTGCGGGCCGAGAATGATGACAATCACTCAAGTCAAACAGCTTTGACCGTAGCAGGAAATCTGTATCCCAAAATCATGCCTACAATTCATTCCTTGGCACATCAGAACTGTAAACTCTTAGTTTATCTACTATGAGGTAAAATCATTTGGTGATATGAGGAACATTCAAGTACAGCCTTATTACAATGAACTCCAATGTCCAAAAACTGTTCTTATTTTGTGTTTGTACCACAGTAAGCCAAGATTTTAAGCTCTACTAAAAACAAAACAAACAAACAAAAAGTCCTTATCTATTTATGTTCATTAAAAAACTAATAGTGATATATAATTTTAAAATATCATACAGTTATTTGGAGTTATCTAAAATTTATATTGAGAAAAGCATATGTATTTTCAGTGTTGCTGTAGACAAACATCTACATAAGACTGTTCAATTGATTCTTGTTTTATATCAAACAACTTTTATAATACTCATTTTTGTTGTTCCAATATTTTATAAATTTTAAATAATATGATGAAAAATGAGAGGTATTGAAAAATGAAAGGTTTTGAAGAGCACGGAGCTCTCTGGGAGGAGTTGGGGTACAAAAGGGAAAGAAGAATGTGATGTAAGTCTATTTACTCAAAATATGTTTTTAAATGTTAACAAATTCAGATAAATTGAAATTATGTATATTTTCTCATCATAATGCAATAAAACTTAAACCAAAGGAAAAATTATCTTTAAAAATTAGCATACAAAGTTTTGGGGTTCACTATAGTATTTGCATATACCATGTTTTCCTGATTCTCCTTCTGAATTCTCCTCTGGTGTACCTGGCCTCTCCTCCCTCCCTCCCTCGCTCCCTCCCTCCCTCCCTCCCTCTCTCCCTCTCTAGCTCCCTCCTTCTCTCATGTAGTCATCCTTCTGCTTTCACATCACATGGGGTTTGTTTATTATCTCTGCCTCCTTAACATCTCTTTGCCCTCTCATGCCCTTTCATAGCTTCATGACCTGCACCTCTCCTCACACAGTAACATTCACATATAGAAAAATAAAAACAGGATCTTCAGAAGAGAGAAAATATGTGAAATTTGACTTTCTGCATCTGGATTATTTTGCTTAGTATAGTGATTTTCAGCTCTATCCATTTTCCTGCAAATGTGGTGATTTCATTTTTCTTTTTTTTTATATTATTTTAGATTATAATATAATTACATCACTTACCCCTTCTTTTTCCTCTATCCAAATCTTTTTAGTGACACATCTTTTAACTAAGACTTTGATTTCCAGGGCTTGTAAACAGTCAGACACAATGAGACTGGAAGATTACTAGGAGGAACATTCCCTGGACAGCCCTTTGATCCAGGAGCATTCCCATCTGGACAGTGTTCCCAGCCACAGGGATTCTCCCAGAAACATCTCCAGGGCTCTTTAGAAACCTCTCCAGTCTGTACAGCAATTCATGGCCCCAAATATGACTTCTATATTCTTGGAAATACCCCCTTTCCAGAAGGTCTCTTCTTCCAGGTCTTAGATGTTGAATCATCTACACAGTACATTTGAATCAAGTGTTGGTTGGCAGCCATTATCCCTGGGCAGAGTGTGGATGGGTGGGAAAGTGCTGTAAAGCAGTGTTTCTATATAATCAAGCTAAGTATGGGGGCAGGGTGGAAGAGGGCCACTCTGTGGACAGCAGAGAAACCTAGTGGTTCTCTTTGGGAACCAAAAACATCTTTTATTTTTCTCTTTTCTATGCTTCAGCTTTCTAGACCAAGATTCATTCATTCATTCATTCATTCATTCATTCATTCATAAATACATTATACAACCATATACATACATAAACACACACATTCATTTTTAACATCTCAGATCCATTTCAGATCACTCCTGAACGTTTCAACAACCTTCGCACTGCCCTTGTGTCTTAGGGTTTCCAATACTGTGAAGAGACACCACGACCTTGGCAACTTTTATAAGGGAAAACACTTAATTGGGTCTTGCTTACAGTTTCAGAGGTTTAGTCCATAATCATGGTAGGAAGCATGGCAGCATGCAGGCACACATGGTGCTAGAGAAGGAGCTGAGAGTTCTATATTTTGATCTACAGGCATCAGAAGGAGACTATGTGCATGTTGGGCATAGCTTGAGCATCAGAAATCTCAAAGCCCACCCCCATGGTGACACACTTTCTCCAACAAGGCCACCCCTACTCCAAAAAAGCCACACCTCCTAATAGTGCTACTCCCTGGGCCAAGCATATTCAAATCACCACATTCTGCTTCCTGGCTCCCATAGGCTTGTTCAATGCATGAGTCTATTTCTATCCAAACCACCACACCTTATCTTACCACTGAGTAGAGTAAAATTCAACTACTAATTCTAAAATGAGTTGGAAAATGTATGACTCATCCAAGTGATTACTTAGTTTGAGAATAAAATCCAGGTTTGTTTGTGTTAACTTTATTTTAGAACTATAATGATTTTGGAGGCTAGGGTGTAGCTCAGTGGAGAACACTTGCCTAGTATGTGTAAGGGTCTGAGTTCTACCACTGAACTGGAAAAAATGGTTTTGATTCTGTTTAATGTAGGAAAATTGAAAAAGGATAAGAATGAAATGAGAAATCACCCACCCTCCTATCTGGCTTCAGGTTTGGTTTATTTTTTCTTTTTCATGTACATTAGATGTAGATTTTACAAAACTGATGTTATTATGCCTGCTCTGCAGTTCTGATGCAGAAGCATGGAATAAACAGTTACTCTCATCAGTGAAACACACATCAAAACATTTTAATACAGGTGGGGCTGTTGACCACTTTGCTATGCCTTTCTCTGCATTTATGCTAAGATGTGTCTTTGTCTTAGAGATCAAACAGATAATTTCCCAAGTTACTTTCTAGATATCATATGGATAAAGTCTTTGGTTAAATTTGTTCCAGGTATGATGTAGAATTATTCGAAGCAAAATTAAAGTGCTTCACATGGCCCTGGGCCAGTGAACCCCAGCCACAATAGGTGATATTCAGTCCTGTATGTCATTTTGAAATCTTAAGGGTGAACAAAATCTCAGTTCCCTCATCCAGTTGGGGATGATTCTGAAAAGAAGGAAGCAAATGTTACTCTGAGTATTCTAATTTCAAAGAAGGAAAATGGGCTTTCAACAACAACAATAATAATGATAACAAGGACAATGATGATGGTATAAAGATGGTATAAAGATGGTATAAAGAGGGACTGCTGCTGATAATTATCTGGCTTTCCCATATATCAATCTGACTTCTGAACCTTAATGGCACACTGCTATGATCCCTGTACTGTGTAGACAAGAAGATACTTAGAAACAACTTTATTATAGTTAGTGAAATCCTTAGAGTTTATTACTGGTTGTTTGATCTCAACATTAAGCCTGTGACTCAAATATTCATTTTTTTCCCAATTATCCACTTTCCATGAAAACACATTTTCTTCTATTGGTTCAGAAGAGTCAAGTTGTTTGAGAAGGGGTCTCAATAACATGCCTTCTATGCCTTCCTTCTCTGCCCTCCTTATCCACTGCTTTGGTAATGCCTGACCTATCACTTGCTTACTTATTTTAATTATATGTCAGTTATCTCATCTACTTACTGCATAGTGCTTTACTGGGTACTGCTCTTCAGATCAACAAGACTTTCACTATCACTTCTGCCCATCTGGGTCTTCAGTGACACCATCACCCTCCCTCACCTTTGACTCTTTCTTCCCCATATCAAGGTAATCATCAGTTCCTAGAGACTCATTTCTCCAGCAGAGCTGTACATGCATTGAGAAAAGGTTTAATGTTTGCATCACAGCACAGAACTTGTGCCATTACAGGCCTGAGCATGCTGCCTGATATACTCTGACCATGAAATGTTCCCCGACAGGCTCATGTTGTGACTGCTTGCACCCTATTGCTGGCACTGTTTTTGGAGGTGGGGAAGTGGGTATGCTTGGCAGGTAATACAGCTCCACATTTTTCCTCTCTGTCTACTCCTTAGACGTCATGCTGGGAATTCCTGTTCTCCATGCTCTCCCTGCAGTGATGGACAGAATGCTCTGATACTAAGAGTAAAACACATCCTTCCTCTTTCAAAGGACCTGTGCCAGGTATTCTGGTAACAGTAACCAAAAGCTAACTAAAACACTGCCTCTTTACATTACAGCAGCATTCAATAAACATCGAATTGGAAGGCATAAGTGCTTTGTTCCTTTATACTCTCTTACACACTTTTTTTTTCCATTTTTACACCCTTTCTTCCTGTCTTCACAGATCCTTGTCCTATACTCTCCTAGTTGGCTGGCCTCTCCCTGACTCCTGTTTCCCATCAACTATGTATTGTGGCTTGTCACATTTCAGCTCTTTGGTGATGACATATATCTTTCAATATGTAGCCACACCTTATTTTGCTTTGTTGGACCAAATTCTGCTTGGTTTTCATGGTTTACCAAGACTATTTCGACCAGCTTCATACTTTGTTACCATTTATGCTCACAGACTGGGAGCTGTTGAGCTACTGTGCTACAAACACACACTCACTCCCAACATTAGTCATTTTCTGTTCTGGGAGCATACTCTTGTCTTCCTGATCAAATTCTCCTCAGTTAAGGTCCAACTTGAGACTCTACAATGCTTCCACACACATGTCTTTTGCAAATTTTGATAGATATTTTCTTTCTTTCTTTTTTTTTTTATTAATTAGGTATTTTCTTCATTTTCATTTCCAATGCTACCCCATAAGTCCCCCAAACCCTCTCCCACCCCCTCTCCCCCCCAATCCCACTTCTTGGCCCTGGCATTCCCTGAACTGAGGAATATAAAGTTTGCAAGACCAATGGGCCTCTCTTTCCATTGATGGCCTACTAGGCCATCTTCTGATACATATGCAGCTAGAGACACGAGCTCTGGGGGGTACTGGTTAGTTCATATTGTTGTTCCACCTATAGGGTTGCAGACCCCTTTAGCTTCTTGGGTACTTTCTCTAGCTCCTCCATTGGGGGCCCTGTGATCCATCCAATAGCTTACTGTGAGTCTCCACTCATGTGTTTGCTAGGCCCCGGCATAGCCTTGCAAGAGACAGCTATATTAGGGTCCTTTCAGCAACATCTTGCTAGTGTGTGCAATGGTGTCAGCGTTTGGGGGCTGATTATGGGATGGATCCCCAGATATGGCAGTCTCTAGATGGTCCATCCTTTCATCTCAGATCCAATCTTTGTCTCTGTAACTCCTTCCATAGGTGTTTTGTTCCCAATTCTAAGAAGGAGCAAAATGTCCACACTTTTGTCTTCGTTCTTTGTTCTTCTTGAGTTTCATGTGTTTTGCAAATTGTATCTTCTATTTGGGTATTCTAAGTTTCTGGGCTAATATCCACTTATCAGTAGTACATATCATGTGAGTTCTTTTGTGATTGTGTTACCTCACTCAGGATGATGCCCTCCAGGTACATCCATTTGCCTAGGAATTTCATAAATTCATTCTTTTTAATAGGTGAGTAGTACTCCATTGTGTAAATGTACCACATTTTCTGTATCCATTTCTCTGTTGAGGGGCATCTGGGTTTTTTCCAGCTTCTGGCTATTACAAATAAGGCTGCTTTGAACATAGTTGAGCATGTGTCCTTCTTACCAGTTGGAACATCTTCTGAATATATGCCCAGGAGAGGTATTGTGGGATCCTCGGGTAGTACTATGTCCAATTTTCTGAGGAACTGCCACACTGATTTCCAGAGTGGTTGTACAAGCTTGCAATTCCACCAACAATGGAGGAGTGTTCCTCTTTCTCCACATCCACGCCAGCATCTGCTGTCACCTGAATTTTTGATCTTAGCCATTCTGACTGGTGTGAGGTAGAATCTCAGGGTTGTTTTGATTTGCATTTCCCTGATGATTAAGGATGTTGAACATTTTTCCAGGTGCTTCTCAGCCATTCGGTATTCCTCAGCTGAGAATTCTTTGTTTAGTTCTGTACCTCATTTTTTAATGGGGTTATTTGACTTATCATACTCATCAAAGGTAAAATCTTCCAAGAGGAACTCTCATTTCTGAATATCTATGCTCCAAATGCAAGGGCAGCCACATTCATTAAAGAGACTTTAGTAAAGTTCAAACCACACATTGCACCTCACACAATAATAGTGGGAGACTTCAACACACCACTCTCATCCATGGACAGATCGTGGAAACAGAAACTAAACAGGGACACAGTGAAACTAACAGAAGTTATGAAACAAATGGACTTAACAGATATCTACAGAACATTTTATCCTAAAACAAAAGGATTTACCTTCTTCTCAGCACCTCACGGGACCTTTTCCAAAATTGACCATATAATTGGTCACAAAACAGGCCTCAACAGATAGAAAAATACTGAAATTGTCCCATGCATCCTATCAGATCACCATGGACTAAGGGTGATCTTCAATAACAACATAAATAATAGAAAGCCAGAATTCACGAGGAAACTGAACAACACTCTTCTCAATGATACCTTGGTCAAGGAAGGAATAAAGAAAGAAATTAAAGACTTTTTAGAGTTTAATGAAAATGAAGCCACAACATACCCAAACCTATGGGACACAATGAAAGCATTTCTAAGAGGGAAACTCATAGTTCTGAGTGCCTCCAAAAAGAAACTAGAGAGAGCACACACTAGCAGCTTGACAGTACACATAAAAGCTCTAGAACAACAGGAAGCAAATTCATCCAAGGGGAGTAGAAGGCAGGAAATAATCAAACGCAGGGGTGAAGTCAACCAAGTGGAAACAAGAACTATTCAAAGAACCAACCAAAGGATGACCTGGTTCTTTGAGAAAATCAACAAGATAGATAAACCCTTAGGCAGACTAACTAGAGGGCACAGGGACAGCATCCTAATTAACAAAATCAGAAATGAAAAGGGAGACATAACAACACATCCTGAAGAATTTCAAAACACCATCAGATCCTTCTACAAAAGGCTATACTCAACAAAACTGGAAAACTGGATGAAACGGACAAATTTCTAGACAGATACCAGGTACCAAAGTTAAATCAGGATCAGGTTAATGATCTAAACAGTCCTATATCCCCTAAAGAAATAGAAGCAGTCATTAATAGTCTCCCAACCAAAAAAAGCCCAGGTCCAGATGGGTTTAGTGCAGAGTTCTATCAGACCTTCAAAGATCTAATCCCAGTTCTTCACAAAGTATTCCATAAAATAGAAGCAGAAGATACCCTACCCAATTCATTCTGTGAAGCCACAATTACTCTGATACCTAATCCACAAAAAGACCCAACAAAGATAGAGAACTTCAGACCAATTTCCCTTATGAATATCGATGAAAAAATAGTCAATAAAATCCCGCTAACCGAATCCAAGAACACATCAAAACAATCATCCATCCTGACCAAGTAGGTTTCATTCCAGGAATAAAGGGATGGTTTAATATATGGAAATCCATCAACATAATCTATTATATAAACAAACTCAAAGATATTTTCTTATTTCTTATCTTTCTTCAGAAACTACAATTCATTTTATTTAGCCCAAGACTTTCACTATTTCATTGTGTATATGTATCCTCAAATAAAAGGTAGATTTCTTAAATAGAGTGACTATGACTTATATTTTTAACCCCATAATGAAGAGTGCTAGAAATATAGTAAATGACAGCAATATATTAGATTAATTCAAGTGTATATAATATATCATCGTCATCATCATCATCATCATTATCTGTATGTTAGGAGTCAAACCAAAGGCCGTGTGTGTTCTGGGTCTATGCTCCACCTCTAAAGTATATTTCCTTTATATCTTTTAAGGCAACACTAATACCAATTTAAAAAACTAATAGTATGTATAGGGATAATTCTTATATTTTATAATCTTCTCTTAAAGCATATAGATTGTGAGTTGTGCAATGATCACCACTGTATAATTGTACAGTATCTTCATCATCCAATAAACCGTCCAACACCCTTCAGTTAGCACTGCTCCCGTAGTCTCTCATCTTCCACAGTTACAGACAGCCTCTACATGCCTTTCTGTCTCTATGCATTTAACTATTTGAGATATCACATCTGATTGGAAACAGGTGGTGCATAGCTTCTTTGACCAGCATCTATCTTTTAACATCTCCTTTTCAAGGTTCACCTATGTCATGGAGATATCAGCTTTTTAATAATTTATCTATTGAGAGAAAATTACTATAACACTAATTAGCCATCAGAAGGGTATAATTCGGTCTGTTTGCATATTTACAATGTTGTATAGCCACCATAACTATCTAATTCTTGGTCATTTACATCTCCCAAAGAACTAGATGGCAGTTCTAGTTTCTCTCTGCTTCTATCTCTGCTAAACAGTCTATGACTTGTTTCTATAGATTTGTTGATTCATGACATTTCATTTAAAATATTATTATTGAATTTATTCCTTGGCATTTTCTGATATTTATGAAATTTATTCTAATTATTTTCACCTCCCACACCTGTAACCTCTCCCTCCTTACTACAAATCCCTTTCTGACATTCATTTACTTTTGTTTGCGTTTGTGAATTACTGAGCTTAACCATGGTGTCTCAGTAAGGGTTTTACTGCTGTGAACAGATACCATGACCAAGACAAGCCTTACAAAGGACAACCTGTAAATGGGGATGGCTTACAGGTTCAGAGGCTACATCCATTATCATCAAGGAGGGAACATGGCAGCATCTAGGCAGGCATGGTACAGGAGGAGCTGAGAGTTCTACATCTTCATCTGAAGGCTGCTAGGAGAAGATTAGCTTGCAGACAGCTAGGACAAGGGTATTATTAAATCCATATCCACAGTGGCATACCTACTCCAACAAGGCTACACCTCCTAATTGTGCCACTCTCTGGGTCAAGCATATACAAGCCATCCGTGTTACTATGGGTTTGGAATTATCCACTGGAGCCTGGTGGATTTACCAGTGGGTAATCAGCTGAAAAAAAAATGAATACTGTCTGCCCCCAGAATTTTTCAGCATCTGTAGTTCAGCAGGGAGAGCTTGAGTGTAAGTTTTTGCCCATTCATACCTGCCCACCAACAGGGCTGGCCTTGGGCAGGCTCAGTGTAGGCAACCATTGCTGCTGTGAGTCTATGACTCCAATGGCTGTATGATGCCTAGAGGATGGCTCTTGGAAGCCCTCCTCCCTACTTTCCTGTTCTTATATCTCTATGTTCCCTACTCTACCATGTTTTTCAATCTTCACACAGGGTGGTATAAAGTCCTGTTTAGGGCCGAGTGTCCAACTGTCACTTATCATCAATACCTTGAGTTGCCAAGGTAGAATTTTCATATGAATGGAACATATGGACTTTTGTATTAGCTTCATTTCATTAGCATAATGTTGTCTACATGGTAGTTGGTAATATTAGTCTTTAATACTTTCATTGCTGAAAAATATTGCATGTATATAACATATTTTAAAAGATTTGTTCATCACCTGATGGAGAGCTTTTGACTATTATGAATAACACTGTTGTGAACGTTCATATGCTAGTCTCTATACACTTGTGTTTTAAATTGCCTTGAGTATATATATCTGGTTAGAATTTTGGGTCACATGTAACTCTATGTTTAGCATTGTGAAAACTGCTAAATTGCATTTGATTCTATTTTTAATTTGGTAGTTTCCTTTATCTTTAAGTTCATTGCTTCTAAGATCTGTGAGTGTCTCTCATGTGGATATGTTTTGCTGTTTTCTTTGTTCCTTGACCTCTGCCAGCCCTTGGGTTTATCTCTCTCACTTCCCAGTAAGTAATATTTGTTCACATTTTCAGAATGATAACCTGCAGTTTCTGAATTGTTATTTTCGTTTCCTTTTCTTTGTGAATGTATTCTCATTCTTTTTTTAATTGGATATTTTCTTTATTTACATTTCAAATGTTATCTCCTTTCCCAGTTTCCCCCCAATCCTGGAAACCCCCTATCCCATCCTCCCTCCCCCTGCCTCTATGAGGGTGTTCTTCCACTCACCCATCCACTCCCGCCTCCCTGCCCTCAATTCCCCTACACTGGGGCATCCATTGAGCCTTCATAGGACCAAGGGCCTCTCCTCTCATTGATGCATGACAAGACCATCATCTGCTACATATGCAGCTTGAGCCATGTGTACTCTTTTGTTAATGGCTTAGTCCCTGGGAGCTCTGGGGGGCCTGGTTGGTTGATATTGTTGTTCTTCTTATGGGGTTGCAAACCCCTTCAGCTCCTTCAGTCCCTTCTCTAACTCCTCTACTGGGGACTCTGTGCTCAGTCCAATGGTTGGCTGCAGCATCCACCTCTATATTTGTAGGGCTCTGGCACAGCCTCTCAGGAGACAGTTATATCAGGCTCCTGTCAGCATGCACTTTTAACACAATAGTGTCAGTGTTTGGGATGGATCCCCGGGTGAGGCAGTGTCTGGATGGTCTTTTCTTCAGTCTCTGCTCTGCACTTTATCTCCATATTTGCTCCTGTGAGAATTTTGTTTTGCTTCTAAGAAGGACAAAACCACTTATACTTTGGTTTTCCTTCTTCTTGAGCTTCATGTAGTCTGTGAATTGTATCCTGGTTATTTGGAGCTCTTGGGCTAATATCCACTTATCACTGAGTGCATACCATGTGTGTTCATTTGTGATTGGGTTACCTCACTCAGGATGATATCCTCCAGATACATCCATTTGCCTAAAAAATTTCATAAATTTATTGTTTTTAATAGGTGAGTAGTACTCCATTGTGTAAATGTGCCACATTTTCTGTATCTATTCCTCTGTTGAGGGACATCTGGGTTTTTTTCCAGCTCCTGGCTATTATAAAAAAGGCTGCTATGAACATAGTAGAGCAGGTGTCCTTATTAGATATTGGAGCATCTTTTGGGTATATGCCCAGGAGCGGTATAGCTGGGTCCTCACCTATTTTTCTGAGGAACCACCAAACTGATTTGTAGAGTGGTTGTACCAGCTTGAAATCCCATTAGAAATGGAGGGGTGTTCCACTTTCTCCACATCCTTGCCAGCATCTGCTGTCACCGGAGTTTTTGATTTTAGCCATTCTGACTGGTGTTGTATTCTCATTCTTAATTTGATAACTTTGTCATCTGCAATCCATCTTTCCTTGACAAATTAGAATAAACTTTATTATCCAAATCTGTGCTCCTTAAAGCATTCATTTTGTCATGAAAGCAGCATCTGCAATAGACATCTAGTAGGAAAACCATGTCATAGCCCTGCTTCTCTCTTCAACCTGCTACCCCCGGGACCGTAAACATATGCTCTCACTTGAGTTCTTTCAATCTGGCACAAGCAATCATGCAACAAGAGAAAGGCTTTGTAATAAGGTAAACTTCTGTTTGTTTTGTTTTATATAACATAAAAACTTGTGGTGTATGAAGATGAACTAAGAGGGGCAGACAGCCAGGTGTGGAGGTATATACAAGTAGTCATAGCACTAGGGAAGCTGACCAGGAAGATGGTAAGTTAGAGGCCAGCCTGGGCTATGTCACAGAAAGGGAGAGAAGAGGGAAGAGATGAAGAGAGAAGGGAAAGGTGGATGGGTGGATGGAGGGAGGGATGGAGGGAGGGAAGGAGAGGGAGAGAGGGAGGGAGAAATGGAGGACTGGGGACAGGAAGGAGATTGAATATATCCAGTGCATGAATGTTAACCTAGCAAGTGTACTGTTCTGGCTTTGATCCCCAGTACTAGTTCTAAACAGTAATGACTCTAAATATTCAAAATTAATTAAAAATTGATCAGTTTAAAACACCAAAGCCCACACATTCAATACATTTTACAATTTAAAATGCCTACTAACCACAGTCTACTAATGAATTCATTTAACACTTTTTAAAAGCAATAAAGTAATCCAGGCCTATCTTATCAGTCATGCAAACCCATTTATTTGTATGTATTCAACTGTTTTTTGGGTTGCACGTTTTCAGAACAAATATCCATAGGTCCATCTGTTAGATTGGAGTGGGAACAGAGGAAGAAGTAGCTCTCAGGGCATGGCATGGGACAGTCAAGCTGCTTGAAGAAGAAACAAACAGATGGAGTCACATCATGCCTTGAAAATTCTGTTTCCATGGCAGAGAAGCTTGGAATCTGTTGATAAGGGCTATACATACAGTGAGAGTAAAACTGCCTCTTATTATCTAGGCAAAGTATTGTACTTTGGTCTAAAGAGAATGGAAATCTGGGATAGGGAGCCTTCTATTTTTATAATAATATTTTTACTGTGAGACACATGTAAAACAGTTGTAACTGTAAGAAATAATACAGAAATATTTCATACCCTTTTCCCATGTTCCCCCAGTGGTAAAAGCTCACAATGTGCGGTGTAATCTCATGATCAGGCCGTGTTGGCATTTATAGTCAAGACACATCACAAGGATCTCTCATGTTCTATAGTCACATGCGTGTTTCCCTCACATCTAACTCTGTAACCCTGAGCAACCATGAACATGTTTTGCATTTTCATGATTCTGTTGCACTAAATCGATACATCAGATCAGACAGTGTACTCCTGTTTGGTCTTTTTCATTCTGACAGGTCTCTCAAGACTCATCTGGATTGCTGATTGAGTGATAGTTTGTTCCTCTTTACTGTTGAGTAGTTAGTTGCCCATGCTGTGGAGATACTGCAATTCAGTATTTGCCTGTTGACAAACATCTGGATTGCTTCCACTTTGGGGCTATTATAAGTAAATCTTTAAACATTTGTGCATAGCCTTTGAGAGGACATATGTTTTAAATTCTCTGGAATAAGTGCCAAGTTGTTATCACTAGGTCACTTGGTGGTTGTGTATTTAATTTTCAAGGAGATCGCCAACTATTTTATTTTAATTTAAAAACTTTTTGTTGACTCCTTATGAATTTCACTTCATGAACAAAAATCTCACTGATATCTCCAACTCTTTGGATCTGCTCTCTGCCCTTGTAATCCCCCCTCCAAATAAAATAAAAAAATAAAATAAACAAAGGAACAACAATAACAACAAAAAAAAATCTCATCATGGAAGTTGAAATATGTCATGGTATATCCTTTTGTCCACACATCTTTACTTGCAAATATTCATTGTTATGAATCATTGGTCTGGTTTGAGGCCTCTGGCTTCTGCTACACTGTCAATACTGGATCCTTATAGGACTCCTCTTAGATATCCTGTTGTTGCCCTGTGTCAGAAGATCATGCAATTTTAGATTGGTTCTTTCACACACAGTTCATAGATGGAGAAGATTCTGGGGTGGACCAACTCAAAGCCCTGGATCTGGGCCTTGAGGGTAGCTGACTTGGTCAGTCTGACAGCTCTCATACATCCACACCATCAGGGAGAGCTCTCCAGTACTGCCCTGGTTAGCTAACTTAATGCTACAGCTGAAAAGGGGTGGGCCAGCTTTCCCACACACATGCCCTGGCGTGGGGGCAGCTCGCCTTCCTGCTAAAAGCAAGGAGAGGTAGGGAAAAGCGTATATTTCCCTTGTTTATACTACTCTGGCAGACTAGAAGCAGGGTCACATTGCCTGTACCCTTGGGCCCAGCTCCCTCTTTCCTGGCCACCAACACACACACCAGGGTCAGCTCTACTGTGCTGCTCACTGTGCTTCCTGGGCAAGGTGCAGGTCCAATTCTCCTGAGCCAGTGAGGGGTGGGGCCAACTCTGCTCAGCTCTTGGCCTTCAACATGGTTTTAGGCAGCAGCCCAGACCTGAGAAGTCCGATGGCCTTTGTTAATGATATATAGGCCACAGACATCAACAGACACCAGCTGCTGCATGGCCACAGACTTAGATATGACCCTTAGCAGCAGCACAGGCTAGGACTTCACCATGGCCTCAGGTGTCAGGGCAGGCTACTCACATCAGGCTGTTCCTCATCACCTTTGAGTTTCCAGTTCCTCCTTTCTTTATAGTATTCAAACTGTTCTGATTCTCTTTCCCTTCAAGATAGCCACCATGTACTTTTACCTCATTGTGGTTTCCTCTGCAGGCAGCCCATATGGTGGGGTGGGCCTCTGAATGTCTTCAGCCTTTGTGGGCAAGCCTTGCCACCTATTTTCAAATGTAACTCTGCCATATTCCTTTATCGTGTCTATAGGGCACAGGTGACACAGGTTCCTGCATCTTCCTTGGCTCTTGGAGATGTATCATGGTCATATGCTTAGTGTCTTATATCTATGTAACTGTATTCGTTCTAATAGATGTATAGTGGAATCTCACTTTGATTTCAACTTCTCTGACACCTTTTGCATGGACTTGCTTTCCATTTGTGTATGTACTTTTATGGTGAAATTTAAAAAAAAGGTCTCAAAGAGCTAATTGCATTGCTTGATTTTTTTTCTACTGTCAAGTATATAGTTTATGTATTTCAAATATGAGTCCATTTTAGATCCATGGTTTGCATATATTTTCTCCTAGTCTGCAGCTTGTTTTTTTTTTTTTTTTTTTTTTTGCATTTGCTTAATGGGGTCCTTCAAAGGCAAACCTTTTAAATTTTGATTAGTTTGGTAATGTGAAATTTGCTTTTTTTAAAAATTAAAATAGAGAATATTTGTGGTGTCAAGTCTAGGAACTTTTTGCCTGATTTTTAGATTATGAAGGTTTTCTCATGCTTTTGTTTGTTTGTTTGTTTTCTTAAAGTCTACAGTTTTCTCCTTTTGCATTTGAGTCTGTGGCCCATTTTAAGTTCACTTCTGTGTGAATTCTTAGACTTAAGTGAGACTTTTTCTTTCTTTCTTGATGACCATGGTTTCAGCGCCATGTACTTATTAAATTATTTTTGCAACATCATCAAAAGTAAGTTGGTAATGCTTGTATTAATTTTTGAAATGTTATTCATAACATATTATTATGTATTAATCATATATTAATCTTATATATTAATAGTACAAAATGGTGGTTTCATATGATATTTCATACATTCAAATGACACACTCTGACTGTAATCATTTCTCCATCATTACTCTCCTATCTTCTCTTATCTGTTCATTTTATCTTTTCCTAATAGTTTCTGAAGTGGTCTAAATGATAAATGTCTCCCATAGACTCTGGCATTTAAATGTTTGGTCCTCAATTGGTGATCCTGTTTGGGAGGCTTAGATTTGCTGGAAGAAGGATGGAGGGGTAGATTTTGAGAGCTTAAAGACTTGAATCATTTTGAATTTGTTTCTTGTTTGTGTCTTAGGATGTGGACTCTCAGCTGCTGTTCCAGCAGTCAGGTCTGTCTGCTATCAATTTCCCTTTGTGACGAGCCCCAAATAAACTCTTCCTTCTCTAAGTTGTCTTGGTCATGGTATTTTATCACAGTATGAGAAAAGTTACTAATACAGTCTTCCTTATTTAATCTTCACCCCAGATTCTACAAATGAGAAAAAATACATCTGATTTGTGTTTCTGAGTCAAGAGTATTCACTTAGCACAGTTATGATGGTTACTATTGTCACCGTAACTGGATTTGGAATTACCTAGGAGACACATCTCCAGGCATATTTGTGAGGGTATCTCAAGAAATTTTAAACATAGGGAGAGGATCTGGCATGAATGAAAGTGGCATCATCCTTCTGTCTAAACAAAAAGGGGAGTGGAGAGAGTGTAACCTGCTCTGTTTCCTGGCCTTCCAGACATTCGGCTTTTGCTGCTTCAGACTACCATTCTTTCCTCACCATGAAGAACTGTACCTTCTTATGCCATGAACCCAAACGACCCTTCTTTCCTTGAGTTGCTTTTTGCTAAGGGGTGTCATAGTAACATAGAAAAGTAGCTACATAAAAAAACTGGTGCAGAGAAATGGGGATTTTGTGACTACTTGCCTGTGTGCTTCATAAGCATTTGGAACTATATTGGTGGGAGGGATTTGGAAGGGTTTGAATTTGTGGTCTACAGCAAATCAAGTGCTAGAAACAGAACTTAATGGGATATTTCTGTGAAAGTTGGGAAGAATAGAATTTGGAGAATAGTAGAAATATGGGCTCATGAGATTTGAGAGGCGGGAAATGAGGAATGGGACTTGGGCTACAGGTCACTTGTATTACATTCTAGCAAAACATGACTGCATTTTGCCTGTGTCCTGAAAACTTGAGTGAAGCTGGATTCAAATTAATGGATCAAGTCATTTAGAAGAAAAAATTTCAAGATGGTGTAACATGGAGGCCACTGCATGGCTATTGCTTGTTGAGGTTCATGAGCATCCAAGGAAGAAAGGTATGAATAATTTGCAGGAAAATGAGGAAGGAAGCATGTGTGAACCTGAAGTTATAAACAAGGAGGTTGTAGCTAAAGTTGTAGAATTAGTAACTAGAAAGATTCTAAAATGAGTAGTGCAACTAAAGAAAATATTCTGCTCTACACTTGGACAATGGAAAGGGACCTTGATGGCATGACCCTGCCCACCAAAATTTCTAGCTTGTAAAATTCAAGTTAATTGGAAATGAGAGTAACTATACTGAGAAAGCCACCACAGGGGTTTCCTGCTAGGAAACAATTTAATGTAGAAGTACTTAGCCAGGTTCCTCTGCTGCGGAGTACAGAGACCAATGTAGGTGTGGTAGAAGGGGGCAGACTGTATCTTGTGCTCACAGCAGAAACTGGCAATTCACCAGTACGGTGTTGGTATTTAAGCACAGATGTAGGCAAAATGTAAGTTATTGGGTCATGGGGCTTAGAAGAGGTTTAGACAAACTGCCAACCTGTTGAATGGCCTGAGGCTCTGCAGTGAGCTCCACATTTCCAGCTTTTGTGAGCTGCTGCTCATGTTGGCTGGGCTTTGGTGATTGATAAACTCAAAACTGCTGTGTTTGGAGTAATTTCTGTTCCTGTTAGTAACCCTTACCCATATTTCTCATTGACCCATTTGACCTCATTGGTTCACCAAGTTAGACTTTGTATCCAAGATTTGGTTTCTTATGGCTCCCTATATAGTATCTGGGATGAGTATACATGTGTAATTTGTGTGTGTGTGTGTGTGTGTGTGTCTGCTGTGTCTCCCCAGGCAAAGTTTTGTCACACAACTTTATTGATATCCAAACAAAGACCCAACAAAACCAAAGATAAATTGAGGAGGAATAAGCGCATTGCTGTGCATGCAGGTAGCAAGGCATGCAACTGAAGCTAAGCAGCCTGTGGGGGGAGTCTCGGTGGAAGAACTTCTGATACAGCTATCTTTTCCCATATGGTGTGTGTTAATGTGCCTTTTTGCTATGGCAATGGTTGCATATTCTTGCTATGGGTAGTGAGAAATGCAATTAATGCTGAGCCATTGGGATTCGGAGTGTGTGTGTGTGTGTGTGTGTGTGTGTGTGTGTGAGAGAGAGAGAGAGAGAGAGAGAGAGAGAGAGAGAGAGAGAGAGAGAATCCCAGGATGGCTGTCTTTATCTGTGTGGTAAGGGGTGGAATACCTGATTTTTGAGTGAGGTCCACCACATGAATACAGAGGCACAATACAGAAGCTCACATGTATGCAGAGAAATTTTTAGAGGAAAGTTTGTAGTCTTTGAGATTAGCACACAATGGTGGAGATTGCCAGCAGCAGCAGATTCCTGGCCTCTGTTGTGTGTAGTAAGAAATGCATTTGGGATCATTTGACACTGCAGAACAGGTGACAATGGACTTTCAGAGTACCTAATCAAGATCATCCTTGTAACCCCCATTATAACAGGCAGCTGTGGGTTCCCAAGCCAGATAAGGTATGGTAGAGCATTGCTCAGACCCAGATTCTTCTCAGAAAGCTTGGCAGAAGTGGGGCCACTCCTTACCTAAACCAGGCTTGGGCCTACCCAACTGTGTGGAGACAAAGGCTACACTGTGATAAAGCCAGTTAGGCTTCTGTTTCCAGGCCAGAGAACTGGCTTCTCAGAAATCACATGATCTGAAGTCTGATAATCTAACTGATATGCTTGACAGCCCCCGGCTCCCACTGCAGCATACCCTCCCTTGTCTCACTTGTCTCCTTTTGTCCCCTCCATTCCTGACTCAAGCAATATAATCTAGCACCACTATTTCAACGAACAAGCTGTCATCTGCAAGTCTCCTGGGTTGTTTGTAACCACTGTACTCATGGATGGCTGAGACCCTGCTCTCCAGCTCTTCCACATCCTGAGACCACTGATATACAATGGCCAATTGGGGTGGGAGACCCACAGGTTTAGGACATTTCCTTGTCCTGTCCATTCTTTGTAACATATTTTCTTACATAGAAGACAAAGTGTTATAAAGATTTGTAAAGCCATTAGAGGCAGGTGCATCTAAAGAAACAAAAATGGGAAATTAATCCCAAGGTTCAAGAGCCCAAACACAAGCTGTAAATCTCTTGTGGGTATTACAGTCTGGTAAGAGGCATACAATACGTGACAATGTTATTGATAAAATCCTACAGCAGCCTTTGCTGTAAATATAAAGGAGTGAGAAGCAATTTGGGGGTTCTTGAAATTATGCTGGATTTTCATACTGTCTTGCCCATGTTGCCCATCCTCAGTATTGATGAAAAATGTTATATGGTACTGGAACAAAAAGGCTCAAGAGACTTTTGAGTAGACTAAGATCCTTGTAGGATAGGCTAAACATCCATGTGCCCCTCTATCCCATCCATGTCCCTTCCTGATAGAAGTGATAAGGAGTCCAGAAGAGTGTGGTTGGGAACTATGGCAAGAGCAAACTGAGCAAAAGGTTCTAATAGGAATTTAGTCTTGGTCATGGAAAGGAGAAGAAGCTTGGTGTACAATACTAGAGAAGCAATTGCAAAGAGTATATGAGGCATTGCAACAGGTGGTGTCCATAACTGGTTCCACCACAGTGACAGCAAAAATATCTTCTCTGATAAAGGGCTACACTGATATTTTTCTGGCATCAAACCCCTTTCTGGTGCTGAACAGAATAAAACTCTGTACAAATATGTAAAGATATTTACAACAAGGCATGGTGTCCACAAATGTATCATGGATGCCTCTCAGACCAGTACTTTAAATCAACTGAGCATTCTCCAGCAACTCAACAAACTGGTAAGTCAGATAAAGTACTGGAAGCAATATTACTAATGTCCGTGGATTCCTGGTACACAGATGGTAGTAACAGGCACAGCAGATAAGAATGAGTAGCTGCAGCAATACAAATAATGCAGATACCATGTGGTAGAAAGAGGGAAAGGAAAACACAGCCAATGGGATGAGTTAAGAGTAGTAAAAATAAAAAAAATAAATAAAGAAAGAAAATATCATGAGACCTGGCCTGTGACAATCTGTATTGCCATTTGGTTTGTATATAGAGGTTTTACTTTACGGAAAGACCAATGGGAAAAGGAGAACTTGCTAGTGCTGGATTGGCCACTGTGGAGACAATAAATGTGGAAACAAATATATAACAAAGATCAACAGGAATCTGAACCCCTGCTTGTTTTCCATGTGGTATCCTGTAGTCCATTAAGTCCCCCTGGTAAATCAGTAAGCAGATGCCTTTATCAAAGTATGGACCATTTCCCCATAGGTATACTTCGAAGATGTCCATTGGATCCATAAAAGCCAAGTCATAGGGGAAAAATATAGGTTGGAAAATGGCTAGGCTGATTGCATTCCTGTGAAATATTCTCATATTCTTCATGCTACTTAAATGAGTAAGTCTTGTTCCCAATTAAGGCCTCTGTATAAGGATTCCAATCCAGAAGCTCGGCTGCTCTGATCACATCCAAAGACCTTCTAAGTCTGTGTGATCCTGCCGGAATACAGACATGCCCTTAGTACATACCCTCTTGCTGGAATCCTTTAGTACACATCTTTAGTCTAAGGCAATGATGGCTAATTGAGTGGCAGACAAAGTGATGAATCAGAGAGAGGTTTGACAGAATGAGTCAGAGATAGGATACGTCTAACTCTCAGGAGAAAAGCTATTTAAGAGTAGAGCAGGGAGAGATAGTTCAGTTTGTCAGTGTGCTGGGAGTCAGTGCAGAGAGTATAGTATGTGGCATTGAGTTCATTCATGAGTTCATGCAGAGGCAGTTGAAGCCAAAGACTAAGGAGCCAGAAGATTAGAACAAATTGCCAGAGTTATTTTGAGGTCAAGCAGAGCAAATCAGTGAGAATCTGAGAGAAGGCAGATTGAATTAGTCAGCTTAGAGAAGAGTTTGAGTCAGAACAGCTAAGTTGAACCAGCTAGCTAGAATTCAGAAAGAGCTAGAAAGGGTGAGCATATTCAGCAGTAAGCCTCAAAAATGACAATTACATCAGGTGAATAAAAGATACCTTTACAAGTGGTGCAATTAGATTATATGGATGCTAGAAGCTTCTAGGTCTAGGCCTAGGGATAGTTAGTACAAAGAAAGAAATGATCTGGCCTCAGCCCAAGCCATATATTTCACACAGCTTGTGAATGGCTCTCATATCATTCCATCATTTGAGGAAATAAAAGCACCATTTACAGACCTTGAAATATGGATGCCCTGACAGGATATGTATGTAAATCAACCTGTTTCATGAGCAATTGGCAGATAGACTTCACAGGGTCCATGCCTGTCAGTGACGGATGCAATTATACTGCTACAAGCCTCTTACAAGCATTTCTAGGCCAGAGAGCAGTAGGTAAAGTTACCATTAGGAATCTCATCCAATTAAGTGCTATATATAGGTGTCCATGGAAAATCAGTAGTGATAGGAGTAACACAAATGCACAGAGCTGGGATGAAGACAAACAGGTATAATGGTACTTCCAACTACCATAAAACCCCACTGGGGCTGGGTTAATCAAAAGGAAAAATAGATTGATAAAACAATATCTAAAGAGTTTAAATCCAAAAGGTTCCCTACGTAGTTGGAAAAGGATATGCTCTGAGGTAATGAGGTTATTGAATAAAAATACAGGGCCAGGGTGGGTTACTTCCTTAGGGATTGTTGGTCAGGGAAGCCCCTGAGGCTTGACAAACCATAAAGTCTACTGCTACTGCTGTAGGTTATATGCTAGAACATGATAGTAAGACCCTATTGCTGAAGACACCACACACTTTGACTGCAGAACATGAAAAATTAAGCTGAGAATGAACTAGAAACTCATATCCTGCTGGCTAGCTTTCATAGTTCCAGAAGGAGCCATTGTGGGTTCCTGGTGGAGAATTGTTTCCCATATTACTGCTTGACTATGGACTCTGTGTGCAGAAATACCAACATACCAGGCTGGATGAGCCTGTTTGTGAAATAGTGGCTCAGCTATCATGGGTCAGACCAACAGCTTCCTGATGGAATTTAACGTCCACTCCACAAGAGGGAATTAACACCAGGTATAAGCCAGGACAAAGGTCCTATTCAGGGAGCAATGTCTTTCCTGGATGAATTGATACACCAGTCAAACTGCCTTCTAAACATATGTGTTTATGCACGTAGATCTCCACTGCTGTCAGCCTCAACTCATAATCACTGGTGAAGCTCCTGAGAACAAGTGACTGCACTTGTGGCCTGATTCTTAGCCATATGTGGACATCTGTAGCCAGTTCCTTCCAAGGCTCAGGGATCACTGTGGAAGAGAGGAACTATAGAATGTAAGAGCAGAGGAAAAGGTGGAGTATTATTGTATAGCAGTTTCCTCCAAAATAGAAACATTCCATCCTGTAAGGAAGTTTCTTAAGACAGAAGGTAAATAACTCAAAATAGATTTAGGAAGTCCCTAAAACTCACCAGATTTACTTGGCCTCCCTCCCAAGAGTACACAATAAAGACTGATGAAAGTCATTCTCAGAGAAGCCAAGTTGCAAAGAAAACCATGTAAGTCAGTGGGATGCAAATATGTCTTCTGTAAGTTACCCCAATAGAACTCACGAAGTTAGATTTTGGTGGTATCAAACTTTGATCTCTTGTTTCCTATGTGGAGTTAATAGATGTGTGTGTGTGTGTGTGTGTGTGTGTGTGTGTGTGTGTGTCCATAAGAAAGGTTTTGTTATACGACAGTTTGTGATGACTAATCTTCATTGTTAACTTGGCTGGGTTTGCAATCATCTACAAGGTACATCTCTGGGTGTGTCTGTGAGGGTGAATCCAAAGAGGTTTACAAAAATAGGAAAGAGCTAGCCTGAATATAGGTGGCACTGTTCCATGAGCTAGGATCCTGGACTGAATACAAAGAGGGGAAAATGGCAACCTACTCTTCTCTCTGCTTCCAAGTGTTTTTAAATGTGAGGATTCCAGCTGCCTTTTGCTGCTGTTATTGACTGTACCATTTAAACCTAGAGCCATAAAACATCCCCATTCCCTTAAATTGCTTTTTTTGTGGTTTTGTTCAGATTTTGTTTTCATTGTTGTTACAGCAACAAGGAATGTAACAAATTTAGTAATGATGTACATTTTGCCTACAAGGGATATATTTTCATTTTCCTTTATGGCTGAATAATAAATACGGTTGGGTAGATTTCTATATTCTTTATTCCATCTGATTTATCCACACTATATATTCTTGACTGTAGGTATATGATGTGACTTGAAATTGGTAGAATGATTTTTCCATCTTCACTTCTTTTTCTAGAACATTATTGCTTAGAGATTTTAGAATAATTTTACATATAAAAGATCTTGCTATGATTTTATATGACTTGTGTTAAATTTGCTATCAACTTGGGAAGAACTGATTGTGTTGAGTTTCCAGTCAATGAGAGGGACAAACGATTTACTTACTTAGGTATCTTTTCACGTATGTGATTAGCACTCTGTTGACTTCAGTGTATAGCTGAAGCCATGTTAGATAATACCTAACTTCTCTCTTTTCAATAACTGTTGTTCATATTATATGCAAAGTCCTCATTGTTGATGGATCATTTGCTACCATATGGTAATATAATCAACTTTGGCTTTTATCTTGTACAAACTTATACACTTGTTTGTCCTATAAAATATTTCTGTAGATTCCTTGACATCTTCTATGTAGAAATTCACAACACTTATAGAGATAATTTTTTTTTCTAATTTCATGTCTTTTATCTTTCTTGTCTGACTGCTCCTGCTAGAACTTCCAACACTACGTTAATGAAGAGATGAAAGTTAACATTCTTGGCTTGTTCCTGGTTTTAGGAAGAAGGCATTTGGCTGTGTACTGTTGAGTAGAATGTTTAGTAAACATTCTCTATAAAGTTGTGAAAGTTCCTCTCTCTTTCTCTGAGAGTTTTTAATCATGAAAATATGTTGAATTTTGTCAATCGCTTTTACCTTACCAATTGATAAAATCATGTGTTTTTTTTTTCTTCCTTAGCTGTTACAATGTATTGATTAACATTTGATATGGAACCATGTTTGCATACCTGAAATTAATTTTGCTTGGCATGGTGTGTAATTCCTTTTATAGGTTGTTAAGTTCTGCTTGATAATATTTTAAAGATTTTTGTCTGTATTTATGAGTGTTATCAGGCAGTAATTTAGGTCTTTTATTTCTCATAAATTCCTAGGAAGGAGGCTCATGATGCGGCTTACCGTCTTTTCTATTCTCACAAAGCCTGAGAGCTTTGTGGACAGACAGGCTGGCCTGTCAGTTGAATTCAGGTGACTTCCTCTTTGGCTTATTTTATTATCTGTCTGTTTATCTGCCTCTATCTATCTATCTATCTATCTATCTATCTATCTATCTGTCTGTCTGTCTGTCTGTCTGTCTGCCTGTCTGTCTGCCTGCCTGTCTGTCTATCTGTTTTTTGTGCTAGTTTTCTTTCACCCATTTCAGGAAGCCATCTTGGCTCTTACAAAGCATACTCTGCTGGATATCCACATTAATTCTATTTGTGAGAGTCTTGCCCTTAACTTACTTTGTTTACAACAATGCCAACAGAATGCTGAGTGGCACTTTAGAGTTTTACTATGGTAATCTTTTAAGGATATTCCTTTTGAAACAGTACCCATTCCTTTGCTATCAGCCACATTACCCTTCTCGTAGATTTGCATGCATGTGACCAGATATCTCCAAGATTCCTAAGAACATAGGGTGTGTGCCTCTCCTCTCTCCTATTGCATTTGTTCTTCCTCAAATTCCTGGAAGATGGTTGCTCCAGATGAAAGAGGCTGTGGCTTTTTTTTTTTAATTGTGTTATTTCTATCTGGTTTCCCTGTCAGACTTCATAAACTGAATTGGAAGTATTTTTTTCCATTTTATGAAGGGTGCAGTATTGAACTGCAGTTAATCTTTCTTTAAGCATTTGGTAGATTCTCCAAACATTGCCTGTTATACTGAATTGAAAAATCAGGAATAGATATTCTTAATAGTGACAGGGTTCTTCAAACTATCTATTTTTTTTTTGTGTTTACACATATGTATATGGCTACATGTACATGTGTGTGCATAGGTGTACAGGCCAAAGGTTGACAAAGTTTTCCTCAATTGCTCTTCATAGTATTATTTTTAAAAGATTTGTTTATTTTTGTTTTATGTCTATGGGTGTTTTTAATTAATATGAGAGCTCATAGCTATTTTCCATCTTCTTGGTCCTGTCTTGGCTATGTTCTAGAGGTTTTGATAGGGTACATTCTTATTTTCATTTGACTGAGTGTTTTACCTGCATGCATATCTGTGGACCACATACATGCCTGGTGTCCACAGAAATCAGAAAAGGGTATTGGATTTCTTGGACATGAAGTTATGAGCAGCTGTGGCCATCATGTGGGTGCTGGAAACTGAGTCAGGTCCCCTGCTAGCACAACAGATGCTCTTAGCTATTAAGCTATTTCTCTAGTCCAATTCTAGAAAATTTAAATTTCTTCCCTGATTTCTTCAATGACACATCACTCATTTAAAATTGTATTGTTCCATTTCCAAGTAGTTTCTGTGATTTCTCTGCTGTTGACTTTCCTTCTCCTATTGTTCTGTCAGGATCTGATACGATGCAAGGGATTCAATAATTCATCTTGTATTCATTAAAGATTGGTTTCTAAACTATGATGCCATCAATTTTAGAGGTTTCATGAGCTTCTGTGAAGGATATACACTCTTTCTGCTGCCACCCAGCATATCACACACACACATATGGCTTTAGTTTGGAAGAACTGCCTAAATATGAGAGTGAAGTAGTGAACTCTTTCTTTTGTTGTGCCAGCACTTATGTGGTTTTTATGCCTTGTGATATTTATTTCATGAAAATGGGGCACCAAAATTTGGTTTACAATTGTTATATCCTTTTGATGGATTATTCCTTTTATTAATATATAGTAGCCTTCTTTTTATGTTCATTTTTATTGAATATTTTCTTTATTTACGTTTCAAATATTTTCCTCTTTCCAGGTCTCCCCTCTGGAAACCCCCTATCCCATCTCCTCTCCTCCTGCCTCTATGAGGGTGCTCCCCCACCCAGCCATTCCCATCTTCCCGCCCTGGCATTCCTCTATACTGGGGCATCAAATATCCTCAGGACCAAGGGCCTGATGTCCAACAAGGCCATCCTCTGCCACATATGCTTAGGTTTATATTTTACTTTATCGGGTATATGAATAACTATGCCTGTTTGTGTATGACTTCTGTTTGGTTGGTAGTTTGATCTCTACCTTTTTATGGTTAGGCTTTGGATGTCTTTGTTAGCTAAATATACTTCTTGTAAACAGCAGATAGTTGGTTTTTATTTTTTAAATACAATTGGTTAGTTTGTTGTTTTTTTTTAAAGCAGTAAGTTGAGTCCTTTTATATTTAACATTATTGAAAGGGAATTTTTTATTTCCTAGGAATTTGTTGGGTGCTGTTCTGATTTGTTAATTATTGGTATTTCTTTCCTTTGTTCTTTTCTTGGAATATACGCTTGTGGGAAGCCGCAAACTACATTACAAGATGGCGCTGGCTACCACTGGCCACCGCCCATGATTATGGGTAAACAACCAATGTGCGCATGTGCATAAGAGTTTTTTTGCTGAGTCACTGCCTGGCCCGACGCATATTAATGAGGTACTGGTAGCATAACCAATCAGGTATGGACACGTCACTCCTAGGCCTATATAAACAGCACCATTTCTGGGCTCAGGGTCTTTCGCCTACGCAGTCAATGCTCTCCCAATAAACGTGTGCAGAAGGATCCTATTGTGGCATCGTTCTTGCTGGCGAGTTGGGCGCTCACAAATGGTGCCGAAACCCGGGAAAAAGTAACATCTTCAGGCACGAGCGAAGACCCCTGTTACAGGGAGGATTCAGAACTGCATCACGGGGAAGGAGCGGTTAATGAAGTGTTCCCATAAAGCAGTCTGTTGAGAAGGATTCAACTGCGTGGATTCAGAACTCTTCAGCTGGGGAACAGGGGTACCGGTAAGTAAGAAGAAATTAATGTAAGTCTCTGAGAGGTATGCTTTCCTACACAGTAGGTCCAGTAATTGTTGCTGGGGTTGTGTTGCTTGCTTTCTTTCTTAGCCTTGATATTATGCTATGGCCTTAATTTTTCATCGCCCTGGTCACGAGTGTATCTGCTGGGGGTAGCTCGGCAGACACATAAGATCATAAAGCAAGTGTAGATAAACTTGTGGATCAACCTTGGGGCTAAGAACCTCACGTAGACAAGTGAGTACCTCAAGGACACTTTAGTCCAGGACGAGGATGGGTACTGGCCAGTCTATGTCATTAGTAGGGCCGGTGCAAGCCTTGCTCAAAGAACGGGGTTTAAAATTTTCTGAAAGTACAGTGAGCAGGTTTTTAAAAGAGATAGACAGACTCGCTCCTTGGTTTGCCCCCACTGAGTCACTGACGCTACCTAGTTGGGAAAAGTTGGGAAAAGATATAGCAAGAGAGGAAGCAGAAGGAAAAGTGAGAGCAGGAACAAGGCCGTTATGGAAGCTGATTAAGGCTTGTATCCAGGACAAGAAATGTGAGCTAGCTGTTAAGGGCAATGACTTTTGCAGGAGCACCAGGGAAGCATATCAGAAACAGAAATGAAAAAGAAGGCACACGCAGAAATATAAGTAAAATAAGAAATATAAAAAAAAAGAAAAGAAAAGAAGCTATTTCAGAGCTCTCCTAGGGACAGAAGGAAAATGGGAGACATCCTGCTTCCTCTCTGGCTCCTATGGAGAAATTCTTAGCTATGGTTAGGATATCTGGGTCCCTTTGAGACACCAGGTTCTTCTATTATCTGTTTTTGGTGTACCAAATTGTCCATATGTCTGTCAATTCATGTTTGTTTTTGTTTTGTTGTTTGAATGGTTGTTCTGTGTTTCATGTTGAAAAATATAATTGGTTAAAACTTTATCTGCTGGCTGTCCATCCTTTAACTTGTTTAAAAAGCAGCCTCAATTTGCACAGCAGAAAGTGATTTAAGCACTGTGGCTGGGAGTCAGGTACAGCTTAAAAAGCCCTGCTGAGGGCCGATTGCAAATGGAGCTTTTAAAGGGGCAGGCAGCTGCATATAGACGGACCTTCTGTCCAGAGATTTGGAGAGAGATTAGATTCTTCTTGCTGGGATGTCCTATTTTCACCGACCAAGCAGGGCAGAGATATCATGAGCCTCCAGATTTCAAAGTAATCAGGAATTTGGCTGAGTCCGTGTGGACGTACGGCCTAACTGCCACCTATACTGTGGCTCAAGTAGAGGCCTTGAATAGACACTGCATGATGCTGTCCGATTTGGCAGGCTTGGTAAAGGCAGGCCTTTCACCTGGGCAGTATTTAGATTGGAAAGCCTTCCTTATTGAATTTACAAATGAACAGGCAGTGGCTAAAGCTGCTGTAGGAAATCCAGCATGGGATAGGGATATGCTGCTTGGTCAAGGTTGCTTTGCACAACAACAGACAGGATATCCAGTGCAGGTGTTTGAGCAGGTGAATCAGATTGCCATAAGGGTGTGGAAATCATTGCCCACCGGTGTTGATGGTGTTGATGGTGTTGCAGAACTCTAGAGAGGCAATGAGGCACTGAATCAAGTAAGAGAGGAGCCCTCTCAATTGGTTTAGGAGAGAGGGTCTGTTTGTGTTTCCCCAGGATCACCGACAACAGCTGTGGGTCCCAGAGCGGTTGACCAGGGCAATTCAAAACAAGCAGAGCTATGAGGACCTGGATGTTCCTGTGGCTGGGGGTGCTCCCTCTAGTGAGAACTGAAGAGCTCTGTGTTCCTGAAACCATGCTGTTGACGAATTCCGGTCTTTCCTCAATTCTTTACATCTAATGCCAGATTTTAAGCCGTAATGGAACTCGAATAGAACCCATCATTGTTGGCAACTTTACCTCTTGGCTTACCTCTGCTTTTTCTTACTTTAAGGAATGGTTGGGAATGATTTTGTTTGGTGCTGCCATATGCTGTGGACTGGTGTTCATGCTCTGGCTGGTATGCAAATTCAGAACCCAACAAAAACGTGACAAGGTGATTATAACTCAGGCACTTTTAGCTATTGAAAATGGCGCCTCCCCTGAAATTTGGTTATCTATGCTCAAGAATTAGTCGGCATCTGAGTTCTCTGCTCTTGCACCCCACGGATTTATGGATCCATTGCACTGGGATGAGAGAGACTCAACGATCATTGATCAGCCCTTGCATATCGCTGAGGTTTCCTCATTGCACGCGATAGGGTGATCATGATTTCCCCACTACTTATTTTTTGGCTGACCTCTTTTATAGAGTTCGCCCTAGGTCATTTAGCAGTTACTGTCACACAGCACTGAGGTATCCAGAGACGGGCAACTTTCCTCATGCACAGACCAACCTAAGACATGGGGCCCGGTGGCGATAGGGTTACCCTATGACAGGTAAGGCTATGACATTAGAGGAACGACCTAAAACAGGAGCCACGGCGGATGGACATAATTGCACAGGCCTAGTCCAGCATCATTTTATTAAAATAAAAAGGGGGAGATGTGGGAAGCCGCAAACACCATTACAAGATGGCGCTGGCTACCACTGGCCACCGCCCATGATTATGGGTAAACAACCAATGTGCGCATGTGCATAAGAGTTTTTTTGCTGAGTCACTGCCTGGCCCGACGCATATTAATGAGGTACTGGTAGCATAACCTATCAGGTATGAACACGTCACTCCTAGGCCTATATAAGCAGCACCATTTCTGGGCTCAGGGTCTTTCGCCTACGCAGTCAATGCTCTCCCAATAAACGTGTGCAGAAGGATCCTATTGTGGCATCATTCTTGCTGGTGAGTCGGGCGCTCACATATGCTGTCATGTATTTTTGTAGAGAAACTTTCTTCTTCCTTGTACACTATGTCTAAATGATTTTTCTGTAGGGCTTGCTTGGTTGTCAAGAAATTTGTGTTTGTTTTGAAATATCCTTATCATTTAGTCAATTGGAAAGGCAACTTTGCTGGGTACCTCATTCTTGGCTTGCAGTTTCATTTCAGAGCCTGAGATATATTGTTCCATGGTGTTCTGTCTCTTAGAATTCCTAGGAAAGGCTTGTGGTAATTCTGATACTTATGCCTTTGTATGAGTTGGTGTTTTTTCTTTACTACTTTTAGTATTGTATCTTTGACATCTTTTCTATGACTATTATATGTCATAGAAAAGTTTCCTGATAAAGTCTCCTTGAAGTTTAAATGCTTCTTATGTCTGCTTGCTTAGTTCTGTCCCTGGGTTTGGGAATTTGTCTGTTATAATTTCACTGAATAGCCTGTGTATTTCTTTTTATTTTATCTTAGCTCCTTCTCTCTATACCATTGATCAGGTCTGGCATCTTTAACATATCCTACTCTTTTTGGAAATATTGGTCATGTTTATTTATTTCCCACCTTTATATGTCTGTATATATTATTGTTTCTAATTTGTTCTTTATCTAAAACATTTATACTTTTGCATGATCTTGCCCATTGATAATGTTTTCTGATGTGACTTTTTATTTGGTGGACCATTTTTTCCCACTTTCATTATTTCCATCTGATTCTCTTTTTCTAGTTACAATTTCATTTTCCTTCAATTTTGAACTTTTCTCTTCAAAGTTACGGTTTTATTTACATAGTGACTGTCTTTTTGAGACTTGGACAGATTTCTCTAGTTCTTTTTTTTTTTTTCCTTTCCATTTTTTATTAGGTATTTAGCTCATTTACATTTCCAATGCTATACCAAAAGTCCCCCATACCCACCCACCCCCACTCCCCTACCCGCCCACTCCCCCTTTTTGGCCCTGGCATTCCCCTGTTCTGGGGCATATAAAGTTTGTGTGTCCAATGGGCCTCTCTTTCCAGTGATGGCCGACTAGGCCATCTTTTGATACATATGCAGCTAGAGTCAAGAGCTCCGGGGTACTGGTTAGTTCATAATGTTGATCCACCTATAGGGTTGCAGATCCCTTTAGCTCCTTGGGTACTTTCTCTAGCTCCTCCATTGGGAGCCCTGTGATCCATCCATTAGCTGACTGTTGGCATCCACTTCTGTGTTTGCTAGGTCCCGGCATAGTCTCACAAGAGACAGCTACATCTGGGTCCTTTCGATAAAATCTTGCTAGTGTATGCAATGGTGTCAGCGTTCTCTAGTTCTTATATCTGTTTGAATCATTTATATGGTTATTAAATCTTTTAAAGATGAAGATTCTGAGTTATTAGACATTTCAGCAGTCTCTGTGGTTTTGGATTCTACTCTAGAGATGTTGGGACTGGGCCACGTGTTATTGTGTGTGTGTGTGTGTTTTCATGCTTCACACACTTATCCAGCTTGAGTGTCCCCTTCTTCCAACTCTACTTGGTTGTGTCATTTTTCTTTGTCTGATTAGAGGGCTATCTGCATGAAACTCAGCCATAGAGATGAAAGAAGCTGGTCTTGACTTCTGTCTGAGTTTGTTAAGATGTTCTGGTCTTTAGAATCATGGTCAGGTCACACAGTGATCACCAACGCAAGCAGATGGAGTAAAAACCACATGTCTGCTGTGGACTCTTGGGCCTCTAGAGTTAGAACCATAGCCCATAGTGGACCCTGGGACCACTGGAACACAAACCCTGATCCAGAGCTGAACTGGAGTCAGAACCCTGGCCCTACACTAACTCCTTGGGCCACTGAAATCCTGAGGTAAACTAAGAGACTACTAGAGTAAAAATGATCTATTTTATAGCAGGTGTGCTGCCGCAGTTTGTATTTTGCAATTAAATTGTCCATTTTTCTGTACTGTCAAGTTTATGTGTATGGCATTATTTACAGATTTTCATTCTCCTTTAGATAGCTGTTGTGTCTACAGAATCGCCTGTTTCATTCCTAATCTTGATAATTTTTCTTGATTTCTTTCTGTCTTGCTAGATGTCTTAGTTATGTCTTTGTTGCTGTAATAAAATACTCTGACAAAAGCAACTTAAAGAATAAAGAATTTATTTGGGGGTCACAGTTCCAGAGAATAATGGTGGAGGAGGGCCTGGCATCAGGAGCTGGAGGCAGCTGGTCACAGAGCATCCTCAGTCAGGAAGCAGAGGATGGCGAATGCTAGTCCTCAGGTCACTTTCTCATTATCTAAGTCTGTGATTCTAGCCTCAGAAAGGATGCCATACTCTGCTCCTCCACAGGTACGCCCAGATGCCCACCTCCAGGTGATTATAGATTTTGTCAGGCTGACAACTGAAACTAAGCACTACACTAGGATTTTGTCATTTTCCTTGTTTCATTGATTTTCTCTAGTAATTTTCTATATTCAATTACACCATGATTTTTGTCCAATTTCTACTGCTTGCCTTGATGTTTATTGGTTATCCCCATATTGTTCACTGTATGTAGGTTCTTGAGGTACTTGCCTGTTGTTTAGAGACTTTTCTTCTTTAACACTCATGACTTTAGCACTTTGAAATCTTCCTTTATTACTGACTTAGCCATGCCCACAGCTTTTGAGATGTTCTACTTTTATTTGAGCAAAGCTCAGTGTAATTTTAAAAATTTTCTCTTGAAATTCTTTCTTTAATCTATGGATTATTTAGAATTGCACTTAATTTTCTGACTTTTAGAAATCTTCCTATTGTCTCTCATCAGTTTCTAGATGTGTTTCATTATGGTTAAATGACACAGTCTGACAATATCAACCACTTTACATTTGTTGTCAATTGTGATTTTTTTTTTGACCTAGGCATTTTTAGTACATACTGAGGCACTTGAAAGAATGTGAATTCTGCTGTTGTTGGGTGATTTTGTAATGTTGAGCTCTTGTATATTCTTGCTGATTTTCTTTTTAATTGTTCTCTTTTATGTGGGTTTTAAAAAATACTAAATTGATGATATTAATAGTAATAATGAGCTGACTTCACAAAATGTTTTTCAGTTGTCAGCATTCCAGGTTTTTTTTGTTTTTGTTTTTGTTTTTTTTGTTTTTTTGTATGTATTGCATTACTAAACTCTTCTAGCAGCTCTGTATGTTAGACAATCCTTTTATTTACATGCTGGTAGTGTTCAGAGACACTAAATGACTTATGCTAGGGTTACATAACTCAGGTTACATTGTACCTAACATTCCTTGTAATCTGCTTTATCAGAGCAGAGGGTTGACTTAACTTTTCTTGTAGTCCACATTTGAGTAAAGATTCAAAGGTCACATTGGTGGCTATCAGGTAGCTCTCAGTAAGGCATGAGAGATAGTCTCAAACCTGAGCCTCATTGATGCCTTTCTCTTGGGATTCAGACCTTGTATATAGTCTCTTTCTCTTGGTATGATTTTGACCTTGGTTCTTCCTCTTCTAGTGGACAGAATTTGGCAACATGTCTCTTTTGAGATTTAACTTCAAAGTGACTCATTTCTATTTTGGACCTCCTTTTTCTTCTCCTCTCTTACACTTTCTCTGAGAAAAGCCAGGTCTATTTTCCCAGCTACCTTAGGGAAAGATACCCATGTGTCTAGGAAATGATACTTAGAGTTGACAACCAATGAGGAATGTAATCCTCAATAGCTATGAATGAACTTAAAAGCACAGTCCTCTCTCAATGCAAACATCTTCATGGCTGCATCTCCAAGTGCAGCTCTGTGAGGGTCCTAAGCCAGAGGCATCCAGCTGAGCTCAGAAATGGACTTGAACTACTGAACCACAGAAATGGAGAAATCAATGACTGCTGTTTTATGTTATTGAGTTTTAGGAAAATGTATCCAAGAAAGGGAAAGAGCAATAGCATGAGGCCCAACATTTGGAACCACTGACAGATTTTGGTAAAATATGAGAAAAGGAAACTTATTCAGCATCCTGAATGTCTTCCTGGGAAGAAATAATTTACAAGTCAGTGCAGCAGGGACTATGCTTGTATAAGCAAAGAGAGGACTAGATATAGTATCCTGGAGTCTACTGGTGGACAGAGGTTTACAGATGTTTCTCTAGGGGACATGGAAATTAGATAAATTGAGAGCTTGAGATCCAGTCCTGATATTGGGCAAAAGTGGATCTGTGGAGGCCAATGTCTGGATCCTCGTTATGTGCCTTACTCTTCAAACACTGAGGTTTTATTGTTTATTGGGTTTTCTTTTGTTTGTTTGTTTTTTGGACAGGGTTTCCTATAGCCCAGGCTAGCCTTGAACTCCCAGATCACCTATCTCTGCCTTCTGAGTGCTGGGATTATAGGCATGCACCACCATGCCTGTCACTATGGATTTAACAGAAGGACAGAATTAGTGCAAAAGAGATGATGTAGTAATGCTATTTAAACCTTTGACAGCCCCATGTCTCCTGCCCCCAAACCAGTATCATTGAGAATGGGAAAAAGGCAGATGGCAAAATTTTGCTTTTGATGAGCATGTCATGTAAATATTGACCTGTTTTAGTCACTGCTACCCTATGACTGTTGTGCTTTTGTGCCTCATTTTTCCTGCAAAGGTGGGTGATTTCTCGAGCTCCTTTTGTCTGCTTCTATTTCAAATGGAGAAAGGTTAAGTGTTGGGTGGAGGAGCAGGTGGCAGCAGTAATGAAAGAGAGTGAAGGAGGGGCAGGCTGCAGAGACACGGAGGTGATCTATATGAAGCTAGCCTTGTGCAGGAGGAAGGAGGGAGAAGCGTTTTCCTAATCATCTTTGAGGAGCTGGAGCCTCACCTTAATTGATGTTTATTGCTCCTTTTTTTCTTTTCTTTTCTTGTTTGCCTTACTGGTGCTATGGACTGAACCCAGGGCCATACACAACCTAGGCAAGTGCTTATCCTGAGCTATACCAGCCTGACTGATACTTTTTAGTTTTGCTCCAAAATGAACTGTCTTCAGGCAACAGTGGCCACACTGTGTCTTTTTCTGTGGAGATTGAACCCAGGTTCCAGGACATATAGGTTTACACATGTTTGTTCTGCATAAAATCTAAGTGATATCTTCATATTTTTGAGGTAACTGGATGAATCATTGCCTGAACTTTTGAACATCATTAACACTGGATTCTTGATGTTTGCATTCATTAACAACTCTTTTTTTCATGTTCACCATTTATTCTTTTTTTTCCATTTTCACCTGTACATTTTTAATACATTTTATTAGATATTTTCTTCATTTACATTTCAAGTGTTATCTCCAAAGTCCCCTGTACTCTCCCTCCTGCCCTGCTCCCCAACCTACCCACTCCCACTTCCTAGCCCTGGCATTCCTCTGTACTGGGGCATATGATCTTCGCAAGACCAAGGGCCTCTCCTCCCATTGATGGCCAACTAGGCCATCCTCTGCTACATTTGCAACTAGAGACACAAGTTCTGTGGGGTACTGGTTAGTTCATATTATTGATCCTTCTATAGGGTTGCCGAACCCTTTAGCTCCTTGGTTACTTTCTCTAGTTCCTTCTTTAGGGGCCCTGTGTTCCATCCAATTGATGACTGTGAGCATCCACTTCTGTATTTGCCAGGCACTGGCATAGTCTCACAAGAGAGAGCTATATCAGGGTCCTGTCAGCAAAATCTTGCTGACATATGCAATAGTGTCTGTGTTTGGTGGTTGTATATGGGATGGATCCCCGGGTGGGGCAGTCTCTGGATGGTCAATCCTTTTTGCTCAGCTCCAAATTTTGTCTCTGTAACTCCTTCCATGATTATTTTGTTCGCTATTCTAAGGAGGAATGAAGTATCCACACCTTGGCCTTCCTTCTTCTTGATTTTCTTGTGTTTTGCAAATTGTATCTTGGGTATTCTAAATTTCTGGGTTAATATTCACTTATCAGTGAGTGCATATCAAGTGAGTTCTTTTGTGATTGGGTTACCTCACTCAGGATGATATCCTCCAGATCCATCCATTTGCCTAAGAATTTCATAAATTCACTGTTTTTAATTGCTGAGTAGTACTCCATTGTGTAAATGTACCACATTTTCTGTATCCATTCCTCTGTTGAGGGACATCTGGGCTCTTTCCAGCTTCTGGCTATTATAGATAAGGCTGCTATGAACATAGTGGAGCATGTGTCCTTATTATCAGTTGGAACATCTTTGGAATATATGCCCAGGAGAGGTATTGCTGGATCTTCCGGTAGTACTATCTCCAATTTTTGAGGAATCACCAGACTGATTTCCAGAGTGGTTGTACCAGCTTGCAATCCCACCAGCAATGGAGGAGTGTTCCTCTTTCTCCATATCGCCTCTAGCATCTGCTGTCACCTGAATTTTTGATCTTAGCCATTCTGACTGGTGTGAGGTGGAATCTCAGGGTTGTTTTGATTTGCATTTCCTTGATGATTAAGGATGTTGAACATTTTTTCAGGTGCTTTTCAGTGATTCAGTATTCGTCAGTTGATATTTCTTTGTTTAACTCTGTACCCCATTTTTAATAGGGTTATTTGATTTTTCTGGAGTCCATTCCTTCAGTTATTTATATATATTGAATATTAATCCCCTATCAGATTTAGGATTGGTAAAGATACTTTTCCAATCTGTTGGTGGCCTTTTTGTCTTATTGACAGTGTCTTTTGCCTTACAGAAACTTTGCAATTTCATGAGATCCCATTTGTCGATTATTGATTTTACAGTACAAGCCAGTGCTGTTCTGTTCAGAAATTTTGCCCCTGTGTCCATATCTTCGAGGCTCCCCTCTTTCTATTCTGTAAGTTTCAGAGTCTCTGGTTTTATGTGGAGTTCCTTGATCCACTTAGACTGGATCTTTGTACAAGGAGATAAGAATGGATCAATTTGCTTTCTTCTACATGCTAACAGTCAATTGACCCAGCACCATTTGTTGAAGATGCGGTCTTCTTTCCCCTGGATCGTTTTAGTTCCTTTGTCAAAGATCAAGTGACCATTGGTGTGTGGGTTCATTTCTGGGTCTTCAATTCTATTCCATTGATCTACCTGTATGTCACTGTATCAGTACAATGCAGTTTTTTTTTTTTATCACAATTGCTCTGTAGTACAGCTTGAGGTCAGGCATGGTGATTCCACTTTACCTCTTAAGTGCCATGTGCTATCTGGCATGCTGAACATGTGGCAGGAGATAGGTAAGAGTCTCTGACTTAGGGGCTGGGGCAGAAATACTACTGATGGTAATAGCCACAGAGGGAGGGAAGGGAGCAGATGTTGCTGAGCAAGGGTGGCAGTATTTAGGATTAAGATATAATTATAGTTGAAATGTATATATGTACACACACACACACACACACACACACACACACACATATATAATGTGTACATATATTTCCTTCTATAGTATACAGGACCAGGACCATATTCTGTGAACAAAAGATGTCCTATACTTAACCATCTCTTCTTTTTCCTTTCTGTCCCTAAATTTGAAAATTGATAGAGGAGAATATAAGTTCATCCAAGGCCTTGAAGGGCTTCATAAGCATGACAGTGGCCCACAGAATCAAGGTATTATTGTCATTCAATCAGGTATCACTGTGTTAGAATCACCACTTTATTCCTTGAAAAGAATTAAAACACAGGGATCTCCAGACTGGCTGGAGCAGACACTCTGAAAAGGGTTTAACTTACTTCTCTTACAAACCACTGACAAAAGGCAGGACCGATCCATTCTCTTGCGTGAATGCCGCAGTCTATCCAGACAGCTCTTTTGTAGGCTCGTGATTTTCTGCCCAGCTGAAAACAGGAGGATTCATAGTCACCAACCCAGGCTTTTATGTTTGGCTCTATTGACAGCATAATTTAATAAAGGTTTGGCATAATTCTTCACTATGGTTTTGTTTAGAAGGTAAATCATTAAAAAGATAAAGAGATTTCCTATCTTCTTTGGAAGTCCAGACTTGCTTATTAAGAAACAATAAATTTATTGCTTAAATACAAAGAACTAAAAGTACAGAAGGAAGAGAGCAATCCCTAACATATTATAGTGACTCAGCTTTAGTATTATAATTACTATTAAGTAAAAACCAAGTTCCCCCCCTTTTTTTCCTTCCCTCTTTACTGAATCCACCCCATGGAACGTGAATGTTTTAGGGGCTATTTCTTGAGGCATATACTTTCTAGGTAAATTACAGTAAAAAAAAATCACAACATAGAAACAAAACTTTATCTGTGGAATCAAGGAGCGAATTACTAATACCCCTGACTATGTCAATATCGCTTTAAACCTAATTTCCATTCCAGGCATTAGTAGGCAGCACTTGGCAGTATATTTGTAAGGGCTCTTGCTTTCATTCCCTCATTAATTCACTTGACTGAAGTGTCAGGAAGTACCTCTCAGTGTCAGACATTGAGCTCAGCTCTGGAGATTTAGAGATGAACAGACACAAAATGTCCATGATAGTGAGAAGGGCAGATGTGAGAACAATCCAACCAGCTTCATGACCTGAATCATGAAGTGATGTCACAATGGGGACATAGCATGTGTTCTCAAATTCTCTTGGGGAGCAAGTGGATGCTTGGATATTTAAGCAAGACTGGAAGTTTGCTTGGAAAGCAAGTTAAAAGAAAAGCAAAGAAAAGCAAGTAAGCTGTAAAGAATCTGAGGACATTCCTGTATACAAGGGGTAAAGCTACACCTCATACTCTATGTTATCCGTTCCCTCTCCTACTTCTTTTCTTTTTCTCCATCCCTCCCTCTTTGCCCCATATTTATGCACTTGCTTTATAAGTTCACACTGACAGCAGTGCACAGGATGGGCTAGAGGATGAACTCACACTGATAGCACAGTGGAGGATGAGTTCACACTGACAACACTGCAGGGAATGAGTTCACATTGACAGCACAGTAGAGGATGAGCTCACACTGACAGCACAGTGGAGGATGAGTTCACGCTGACAGAATGATAGAGGACGATTTTACACTGACAGCAGTGTGGAGGATGGGTTCACACTGACAGCACAGTGGAGGATGAGTTCACACTGACAGCACAGTGGAGGATGAGCTCACACTGACAGCAGTGTGGAGGATGAGTTCACACTGACAGCACAGTGGAGGATGAGTTCACACTGGCAGCAGTGTGGAGGATGAGTTCACACTGACAGCAGAGTGGAGGATGAGTTCACACTGACAGCACAGTGGAGGATGAGTTCACACTGACAGCACAGTGGAGGATGAGTTCACACTGACAGCACAGTGGAGGATGAGTTCACACTGACAGCACAGTGGAGGATGAGTTCACACTGACAGCACAGTGGAGGATGAGCTCACACTGACAGCACAGTGGAGGATGAGTTCACACTGACAGCACAGTGGAGGATGAGTTCACACTGACAGCACAGTGGAGGATGAGTTCACACTGACAGCAGTGTGGAGGATGAGTTCACACTGACAGCACAGTGGAGGATGAGTTCACACTGACAGCACAGTGGAGGATGAGCTCACACTGACAGCACAGTGGAGGATGAGTTCACACTGACAGCAGAGTGGAGGATGAGTTCACACTGACAGCACAGTGGAGGATGAGTTCACACTGACAGCAGTGTGGAGGATGAGTTCACACTGACAGCACAGTGGAGGATGAGTTCACACTGACAGCACAGTGGAGGATGAGTTCACACTGACAGCACAGTGGAGGATGAGTTCACACTGACAGCACAGTGGAGGATGAGTTCACACTGGCAGCAGTGTGGAGGATGAGTTCACACTGATAGCACAGTGGAGGATGAGTTCACACTGACAGCACAGTGGAGGATGAGTTCACACTGACAGCAGTGTGGAGGATGAGTTCACACTGACAGCAGTGTGGAGGATGAGTTCACACTGACAGCAGAGTGGAGGATGAGTTCACACTGACAGCACAGTGGAGGATGAGTTCACACTGACAGCAGTGTGGAGGATGAGTTCACACTGACAGCACAGTGGAGGATGAGTTCACACTGACAGCACAGTGGAGGATGAGTTCACACTGACAGCACAGTGGAGGATGAGTTCACACTGACAGCACAGTGGAGGATGAGTTCACACTGGCAGCAGTGTGGAGGATGAGTTCACACTGATAGCACAGTGGAGGATGAGTTCACACTGACAGCACAGTGGAGGATGAGTTCACACTGACAGCAGTGTGGAGGATGAGTTCACACTGACAGCAGTGTGGAGGATGAGTTCACACTGACAGCAGAGTGGAGGATGAGTTCACACTGACAGCACAGTGGAGGATGAGTTCACACTGACAGCAGTGTGGAGGATGAGTTCACACTGACAGCACAGTGGAGGATGAGTTCACACTGACAGCACAGTGGAGGATGAGTTCACACTGGCAGCAGTGTGGAGGATGAGTTCACACTGACAGCACAGTGGAGGATGAGTTCACACTGGCAGCAGTGTGGAGGATGAGTTCACACTGATAGCACAGTGGAGGATGAGTTCACACTGACAGCAGAGTGGAGGATGAGTTCACACTGACAGCACAGTGGAGGATGAGTTCACACTGACAGCAGTGTGGAGGATGAGTTCACACTGACAGCACAGTGGAGGATGAGTTCACACTGGCAGCAGTGTGGAGGATGAGTTCACACTGACAGCACAGTGGAGGATGAGTTCACACTGACAGCACAGTGGAGGATGAGTTCACACTGACAGCAGTGTGGAGGATGGGTTCACACTGACAGCACAGTTGAGGATGAGTTCACACTGGCAGCAGTGTGGAGGATGGGCTATAGGATGAGTGGGTCAAGGATTGATAGTGAAGCAGAAGTTCAGCATTGAGGTCAATGCCGAAATAATCTAGGGAGAACAGATTCAGAGGCAAATTCAGGAAATATCACTGAAGACAGAGAAGAGGGTGAGAGAGCTCTCAATGAACTGTCAAGTTTTGGTGAATTGAAAATGAGGGATTACAACACAGAAGAGAAATGTAGGGAGACATGTTTCTAAACTGGAAGGATAGTTGTGCCATGACAGGTCTCAGGACCTCTTGTAACTGCCTAGTCCTGCATGAATTTAAATCTCTACAAGTTAGATAGAAAGACCTGGAATGATCTTTATGGGGCAGATGAGACCATTTGGATGGAGTTTGTAGAGTGAAAGCAGACTTGAGAGTAGAATGAGAATGGCCAGAACCTTTGTGGGGGACAGGGGAGGAGAAGCCGGTGAATGAGCCTGAAGGAAGTGCCACAGTGGGAAGCACAGACCTAGGGGTCAGCAATAAGCCCCAAGAGGAGTTTTACAGGAGCTCTGGAGAAAAAGCCAGGCAAGCAAAGTCTGAAGGGGAGGCAAGGAAAGAGGCATCAAAGCAGGGAAATGCTACTAGAAGCTTAGCTAGGAGGAAGAGAACTGGAGGGCCAGAATGTGTGATTCATGGAGAGAAACAAAGACTACCGTCTTCACATTTATCAAGTTTTGATTGGTTCTTCTTAAGTAGCCCCAATTCAGCAGCTCAGGACCAGTATCTTCTGGAATATTCAAAAGCCACAATTAAACATGGTTCAATAATCCAAGGTAATTTCCCCTTAAGTTAGTAAGATGATATGTGAATCTGTGAAAGATAATTTCATTTCCTCCCACAAGTCAACGGGAAGGGTATACATTTTTTTTTGTGGTAACATTTTATTCTTTTCACCTGCATAATAAAGAGAGGTCTTCCTTCGTATGATCTTCCAATAGAGAACACTCGAACGAGGCCTGGCTGAGTTTGGTTCAGATGGTGCAACCAACTCTGAATCTGAAGGAAGATAAGTAAGACATGTCAGTCCTCCATGATACAAGAACTCCGAGTGCATACGTCGACAAAAGACAACATTGGCTCCCACAATTCTAAGAACACACAGGGAGTATTAACAGAAAGGCAAACTCCACAGCTGTCTGCTTTTACTTTTCTTTAGGATACTTAAAATGGCATTTTATTTTCTCTACAGACAGCCAGTACTCTAGGTCTTTTGGTCATTACCTCTTTAAAAAGATACCTTTTACTATCATGTCACTAAGATCATTGTGAGGGTGTTTGCGGAAAATTGACTGATGTGCTCTGGCTTCTTTTTGAAAAATCCCAATTCATTTTCATTTCCTCACAGGTATAAAAGAGGAAAACAAAACAAAACAAAACAAAACAAAACAAAACAAAACACCCCAACAATAATAACTACAACAACTACAACCAAACATACAACCATGGTTCAAGTGCCTTGAGAGCCACTGAAGGCTCAGATATTGTAGTTTGGAACTGAGCAGAAGCTATCAGGGTGCAGAGGAAGGCAGGTTCATCTGCGTTTGAGTTTCTTCTGCTGAGCCACTGGAAGGCCTGTTCTGGATAATTCCCCTAGAAGAGTGCACACTTGTATCAGTCCATTCGCACACTTACCTGCCTTCAGAAGATGATGTATTTGAGATGGATAAATAAGATGCTAAGAAATATAGGTGACATTTCTGACCTAAAAGCCCTGCAAGCAACCAAGAAATCACATGGAAATGTTCCACTGTCCCATGATGTGAGAGTATGTGCTGAAAGAAAGTATAAATGTGTCTTAGGGGGTGCTCATATTTTCTTTTATTCTTATATAATCTAGCAAGCAGGAGATATGTATGTAGGTATGTGTGCATGTATGTGCATATCTAGCTACATCTATTTTTGGAATTGGACTTTTTTTCTAGGGCTCAATTACGCTTTAATGTGTCAAATTATCTGAAACCTCTTATTGCATTTAATTCCAACCTTCTTAAAAAGTATGTTAAGACATGAAAATATGCAAAATGAATTTTAAAACGAGATTGATCCTCAACAGAACAAAATACTCTTAATAATATATGACTCTGAAATTCTCAGTGAATCATCTTTCCCGCAAATGTCTGCTTTTTGTATTCATTGTCAGAGTTATATCATGATATTGTTATTATCTTCATGTTAACACATAAATACAATAACATCTAAACCAGAGCATAATGCACCTATGTCAGTGAGACTTGTCCTAGGAATGTAAACTATTTTTCCTATATTCAATTTAAGAGGCCATGATTAGCATTATGATATAAGGTATTCTAATAAAAAAATCTCATCTGTTATATGTATATATGTGTATATATATATACATATATATATATATGTATATATGTATATATATATATTCTTATTTAGTCTGTGCCTGGAATTTCTTTGTTTCAATACAGAGGAAACATGGAGAAATATATGTATTCATACATTGTGCCAACAACTTTCCAAATGGAGGACTCTACTTGCCTGCCTTGGGGATAGAGTAATAAACACAGTAAACACTCAGCCCTCGTGAAATGTGCAGTTTGTTAGCACAGAGAGTGTCAGCCAACCACAGTTACAGTTACAGGTGTGAGACCTGTGAACAGTGTCACATCTGTGTGCTAGGGTGCACTGGGACACATTGGGGTTTGGTAAGGAGAGGCTTCTATGAAGCCCTACAGAACAATGTCTTGCTTGTCTTACCTACCCCCGGAGCTCGTGTCTCTAGCTGCATATGTATCAGAAGATGGCCTAGTTGGCCATCAGTGGAAAGAGAGGCCCATTGGTCTTGCAAACTTTATATTCCTCAGTACAGGGAAATGCCAGGGCCAAGAATTGGGAGTGGGTGGGTAGGGGAGTGGGTTGGGGGAGGGCATGGGGGACTTTTGGGATAGCATTGGAAATGTAAATGAAGAAAATACCTAATTAAAAAAAAAGATGGGAATCTGAGATAGGAGGCTTCCTAGAGGCTTGCAGGTATAGAGGGAAAGAAAAGTAGTAAGCTGTCAGGTAAAGCTGGAGTGATGTGACAGGACAAGACTGCAGTGAGCTTCCTTGTGGATTACATGGCAGTGTGTGCCACTGATGTGAGCTGGCTGTTGGGAGGCCTGAACTTGGCAAGAGTGGGAGAAGAGTGTGGAAGTCTCCTGGGCCCCTCAGCCAAAACACTGCCCTCCAACTCCAGCTCATTCTGTTCTGTTCTTTCCATGGCTGTTTGGTCAAAGTCTTTATAGCCCTGATTTTAACATCGGTTATATCACTTCATGGATCTCTTATGTCCTTGTGGGGTTTACTTGGGTAAAGTAAGATATGAATAATTTTGCTACTTCTTTTTATAAAATTATATTTTATGTGTATGTGTGCTTTTCCTGCATGTGTGTATGTGCATTCCATGTTATAAACTGTTATCACTCCTTATTCTTTTGGAGAGGCCAGAAGAAGGCATTAGATTCCTTGATACTGGAATTACAGACATTTGTGAGCCACCATGTAGGTGCTGGAACCCAAAAAGTCCTGGCTTTCTGCAAGAGCAGCAAGTGCTCTTTTCAGCTGAGCCCTCTCTCTGGCCCACTATTTTGATAATTCGTTTTCTAGCATTAAAAGGATCAATGAAGAGATGTATGATCAGGTATTCTGTATGTTCTTCCCAGAGCCCAAGTCTCTGTTTTCACAATTCTTTCTACTTCTTATACCAAAATGACAAAGATGAAGTTGAAAAAAACAAACAAACAGAACAGCAACAATAACAGAAACAAAAGAAAAAAAACAACCCCCCCACAAACTATTAAAAGGACTTTTAATTACATACATCTTCTAAGGAGTGATACACCTCGTAGTTGTATTCAGACAGGGATCTTCTGTTTCTCTGGGTTTGCAAGCTGTTTTCATTTTCCACAGCTTTCTGAAGATCTTCTATGAGGACCCTGAATTTGAATTAGTAGATGTGACAAAAAGAAAGCCAAGAACATGCAAAAATCAGACAATCCCAAAAAATAATTGCATACAGAATGAAGCAGTGTAGCCGTGTCCCAGTGTTCCATGGTGTGAGAGGGGGAAAAAAACACTGCCAACCGTGACATTTATAAAAATACCAAATGCTGAGAAAATATTCTTTTTCAGGAAATGAAAACTGCTAAATAAATGGTGTAATGAATTTAAAGTGTAAATTATACTCAGATGTCTCCAAATAATAGCAGTGCTGTAGCAATCACTACTATGGAGTAGGCATCTCTAACCACACCATGATGCTGCATATGTACGCTGGCGGGGTGCTTACCAGAAGCCAGCCACTGTGCTATGTGTTTGACCTTCAGTAACAATCATTGTGTTAGAGTCTAGTATTTCCGTCTCTTAAATGAGGACCCTGAGACTCAATGGGGTTAGGAATCTGCAAGTGTCATTCCATTGAGAATGCAAAGACAGAATCTGAGCTTGGGGTGTGAACCCAAATTCTAATCTTGTAACTCCAAGTCCAGTGTGGCATAATGAAAATGGAAGCCCTGGCTGCTCTGAACTCTCTCTCCACATCTTTCCTGAAACTTCGTTCTGCACACATGTCCATCACCCTGCATCCTGGATCCAGGAAAGAGAAAGGGTGGAAGGAGCTTTGGTTCTCAAGAGGAAACTGAAAATGACATAGGTGGACAATGCTATCACATCATCCTGTAGTACCAGGAATTCCAGGCAGAGGAGCTCTGTTCTGAAACTGGCTGCATTTGGACACTGGAGGCTAAGGCCAGCCCAGGACTGTCAGGCCGATGGCTGTGGTGTGGAACCAGCAGTTCCAGATAGAACCATCTATGCTGCTGATATGACATCTGAGGTAGATTAGAGGCATGCCTTAACAGTGTGAATGGCCACTGCTATCTAGAATGATGCGAAGAGACAGACACATGGTTCACCTGCAGTATTTCAAGACATGAGAGACCTTTGGTGAGACCTTCTGACTATGGTAGGTGGCTTAAAAAATTTTCATGTGTTATCTTCCAAAGAGAACCTGCTGCTTACAGGGTAAATTTTATTAAAGAATGTGGGGTGGCATCTCTAAGCACCATTTAGAATAATCTATATAAGTCACTTCATTAAAGAATTATCTAATGGACTGAATGCATATTTTTTTGGTGCCTGTAGGAGCCAGATAGTGACTGGTCTGCTACTTCCCAAGTCCCCACTGCAGACTGCACAACTAACCAGAAGTGGACTCCTTACTTCTCTTTTGTTTCTGTATTTTGCAGTTGGAAATGTTAGGAGAGATGAAGTGGCAGGAGACTCATTTTCTTGGTAGTTGCCAGTGGTATCTCAAAATAGTGAGCCAAAGCCAAACCTCTTCCTTATCAGCAGGGTTTTCCTTCCCAGAGATAAGAAGTTGTGTGTGGTGAAGGACCACAACATCTCTGAGGCAGATCTTAACACATGAGAGCTATGCCAGCTTCTAAGCTCCTTGTTCTTGGAGAGAGCATGGATAGTCAGGAAGGAGCAGGGTTTGATTGGAAGAGATGTAATAAACTTTGTAATATTTCGGTGACTGCGGGTAATCTTCAGGCATGCTTGCCACTCAGTACCTTCCCTGTGGACTTCCTTTACTGTCCTGTGAGTGAAATGTAGCTAGTCTGCCTCATCCAGCACACTTCCCATGACGGAATCTTAAACAGTCTCTAGGGTAGGTTCCTTGTTTCAGTAATGTCCAGCGAGCCGACACAGGTTTTTATAGTCACTTAGACTGTGTCTCATACAGGCACCAAGAGGCCAATCTTAAATTAGAGAACAGTTGGGATTTGGTAGTCCAGCTCCTCATTCTTGTTAAATACTTGAGTGGAAACCAGCATATGGAGAAAGCTGGTTACCAAAAATAACTTTTCTAAACATCATATTTTCTTAGTTTTTTAATAGATGATTGTGATTATTTTCTGATTACATTCATTTGTGTGTATGTATGTGAATGATTGCATTCCTTGGTGTGTGTGTGTGTGTGTGTGTGTGTATGTATGTGAGTGAGTATGTGAGTATGTGATTGAGTGTGTGAGTTTATGTGTGTGTGTATGTGAGTGAGTGTGTGAGTTTATGTGTGTGTGAGGTGTGTGTGTGTGTGTATGTGTAGGTCAAATGTCAATTTGGGGGAGTTGTTCTCTTTTTCCACCATGTGGGATCTGGAGCTTCATTTAGGTTGTCAGGCATGGCAGTAGGCTCCTTTATCCATTGAGCCATCTTGCTGCTTCTGGCTATGATTCTTATCTCAACTGGTGACATAAGAACTATTAAAACCTTTTCAAATGATCGCATTACTTAACTACGTACCTCCAGTTCTCAGACTAGGAGAGGACTCTTAAAATGTAAATTTCATGCCATTTTTTTTTCCAGGTATCTATAAAAGGACTTTTTTTTTTGTAATGGCAGTGAGTCATCTGACTGAGAGGGTTGACCACCCAGGGCCAGAAACAATGAGTCAGTCACATTGCTTCCACTTTACAGATCACTATAGTGATATATCCTGTATAGTTGTACAGAGTAAATGATAATCTTTTGAAAATACCCCAGGCTACAATAATAAAAGTCAATTAAAATGATCTCTACCTACTGTGCCTATGGAAATTAATTGACTCTTATGTGTTATTATCTTGGGACTAACAAAATGGGTAATTTTAAGTGATTGTTCTTCGTAAGGAAACAACTGACTTAAAATACTTATTTCCCCCTCTCTTTGTGACACAAAGTGTGATTTTTTCTATATCAGTCCCATGTGAACTATAGTTAATAGCAGGAAGTAGAGGCTTGTTAAACTAAGTGGTATGTTCTTTTCTACTGAACAGTAATTAATGAAGCATGCGAGTTGTTACTGTGTACCTATAGATATAATTACCAAGCCCTTTCCCACTAGACATTCTGAGTATCAAAGCTCGCCTTCCAAGCTGCAGAAGTGAGGGGAGTGTGAGCGATATGAACAATGGTTTCCTGAACAGCTGTGGTTCTATTCTAGAAGCACAGACAACACTTTTCTACAAAATGCATGCCAGTGCTTTAATGAGCTGCAGATATTGTTCTGTTTGTGCAACCAGGGATATCCTTGGTACCTTGCTTGGGTCATCATATATATATATACTTTCTTGCCTCCTCCAATCCTCTACATTCTCCCACAATTCTGCCCAGAGTCTCCCCCTTCTTCATCTGGACTAGATACCACTGATAAACCCTTGAACCAGTATTTCACTGGGAAAGTTACTATGCCAACCTTTCTATGTCTTTATCCAACAGACCACCAACCCTCTACCAATATTAGATTCTCTTCTCAGCAGCAACCAGGCTGTCAGTTCTTACTTCTGTTTTTTTTCTCTTGGTAACATTCTTTAGAATCCATTTTTTTTCACGCCTTGTAAATAATTTTGTTTATTACTATAGAAACCACCAGCTAAGTTTTCTTTCCAATTACAGGTTCCCTTCTCCTGTCTCCTTTTTTGGGGTAGGTGGGGAATGCCATCTTGGAACTGGCCTAGAACTCACTGTGTACCCCAGGTTAGCTTAGAGTTTGTAATTCTCCTGCCTCGACCTCGAGAATACTGGTATTAGATAGTGCATGATGGCTGGTTCTATTATCTTAAATTGTCCATATTTATTCCTTCCATGTTAGAAGATGAGTCTGTTTCCTACTGTTCAAATCTTCTCTTTGGTATCACTAGAATCTACCACATTAATGGTCCTTCCCCAGGCTGTAGACACACCACACCACACCACGTTTCTCCTTCTGGCACAATTTCAAGATTTCTGAGTGGCCATTGATGCCGTATGTCTTAGTGGTCACTTCTTGCTCTCTGCTCTCTTATAACCACTGCTAGGAGATAGATTCTGCTTCGCATCTGTCACTTTTCTGTCTTCCATTCCTCACAACTGAACCTCCCCACGAACGTTGGTAATATAATTTCCATCACCAAATTCAGAGACTAGTTGGCTCCTTTCTTGTTCACTGCAGTTGTGGATCATCATCCCACTCTCTGAAACCATTCTCTTCTTTGACTCGCATAACTGTCTTGACTTACTCTCTTCTGCTGCAACTCTTCGTTTAGAAACCGTCTGAATGTGCACATTCATTCACATCTGTCTGCTCGGTTTTCTCCATGCTAGAAAACTCAGTGTCCTCCTCCGACTTCTCCCTCTTCTCTCTCCAACAGAGTGTAGAGCTTGGGTAGTTTTACCCTGGGAAGCCTCCCCTGGCTATTTGGGCTATTTCTATCTTCTGCTATTACAGTCTCATCCACAATATGAGGCACTTTTGTTTATATCCTCCAGGGGGCAGCACCACTCATAGTGGCCTTGTATCTTCCTTTGCTTGTCCCCAACATCTGGCAGGTCCCTTATCCTCTCTTTTCTGCTGCAGAGCAGGCATTTCTTCTCTGCCTTCCCTTTGGCCTTTTTAGCAACACCAGTTGGCTTTTGATTCTTTATACAGTAAAAATCTGCATTGCAATTGGTGACTTAGTGTACACAGTGAAGTAGCATGTCTATGTGATTTCTCCTACTCCCTATTAGGCAAATAAGTTCTTCAAATATGGATATACACATGTTTATTGTCTCACAATGAAATACCACTTAAATAAAACCCTTGTGGAAACTCTTGATAAACAATCTGAATACAGTCACTATTCAATTGGATTTAGTACAAATAAAATTTGTAGCAAATAAAAAAGAATGCTTACTTGTAGTAGATGTGGGTTTCCTGTAAGAACGCTAACAGGGTTCTGGAAGCATTTTGGGAAATATGGACATCAGTAATTGTCCCCTCTGACACATAGGAGATACTGCTGGGCTGCCACAGGTCCACCTATAGTGCAGGAACCAACCTATAATTCATATGTAGTATAGGTGGGAAACCATGTCATGATGACAAGCATATTATTTTGTTGGATTATAGTAGCAGCAAACACATGCAGAGTAGACTCAGTGCTTATGCCTGTAGGGTTAAACTCTCATTTCATCTGGCTTGAATTTGTGCCCCCAATTTCATCAGAGTCAGATGAATTTGATGAATAGAATTTGATCTCAATTCACAACACGTTTACATCACAAGGTAAAAAATGAGGTGAAGGTTTAAAATTATTCTTTTAAATTTACTGTATAAATATTTGAATAACTTCAAGAAAGAGAACGGTATAGACTTTTTCTGCTACATAAGGAAATTGTGGTTCATTACATTTGGTAGCCTTGCCCCTACTTTTACAGTATTGAAATAGGGGAGACAGGCTTTCATTGGTGGGGGGGGGCAAAGAGTCTGCTTTCTTTCTCTTATGTAGATAGTCTCTCTGCTAGCTTGCAAGGACAAATCTGAGTCAGCTAACAAACCAGTCCACAGTGTGGGCAAACTAAAGTGTGGGGCTCGAAGAGCTGCAGAGGGTCGTTCCAGCCATCTGTTAGCCCTGGGCAAGGATACAGCTAGGCCTGTATCACACTGTCCCCAGAGACAGGTCTGAACCAGTCTTGTAAGACTCCAGAAGGAGACAACTTGACAACATTCTAATTTAAGCCCCTGCCATGTCCAATAAGATTGTCAGACACATTTCTTAATCCTTCATGCTAGTGCACAGTTTCATTTTTACCTCGTTCCACTCCTTTTACTGAGGATGATTTCTTCCCCATGGAAGAGGCTTGTTGGTACCTTTGCTCACCTTTACATCAGACTCCTTAACAAGACTCGCTGTGCCTTTAACCCACTTTGTTAAGGGGCTGGAGAGCCATAGGTGAACAAACTAATATGAATCACCACTGGAAATAAGTTTGTAGATGCTATTTTTCTGAGATATGTGCTAAAATAGAACCCTCGTTCCACAGAGTGTCTTTCCCGTTGGAAAGTTCCATGGAGATAATAAACTCAAGAGGAGAAGTCTAACTTTAGAAAACCAACACTACTAACAGTGGTGGGAACATCTGTATGTAACTCCAGCAATTTGAGAGGCTGAGGCAGGAGGACCATGAATTTGAGAGCAGCCTGGGCTAGACCCTGTCACAACCAAATAAGCAAGCAGCAGAGACAATAAATCCCTAGATGATCAGAAAGCATTAGAACTAATGGGGACTAACAAGAATAATGTATAAAATTAGGAATCAACATCTGGCCATATCAGGTATATAAAATTCCAGAACATAGGAAAATCAATGGAAGTTTCTACTTTTTTAGACTTTTAAAAAAGTTAGTGCACAGGCTTTATTACAGAATATGCATACTTACATGTAATCATATCTTGTTCTCATTTATTACCTTTTATCACCCTCTAATTTTTCCTGCTACTCCTTGCTGGTTCCCTTCCTCTCCCTAACAGTGGTCCCTTCTGTTATCATGGTAGCTTTCTTCCTATTTCATGATTCACCATTTCTCTCTCTCTCTCTCTCTCTCTCTCTCTCTCTCTCTCTCTCTCTCTCTCTCTCACACACACACACACACACACACACACACACACACACACACACACTACTATAGATTTTTCATATGAGAGCAGGTAGTGTTTTTCTTTCTGCATCTGGTCTATTTCTCTTAACATAATGCTCTGTACTTTCATTAAATTCTGTATGTGTCATGATTTCATTTTTATTTACAAAAAATCATTTTTATTTTGTTATGAAAATTTTTTATCATGCTTATGTGACACATTTTAACACATTCATTTGTTGATGGGCACCTCATCTGGTTCTGCTTCATAGTTGCTGTGAGTAGTAGTCTCTGTGGTGTGTTGCTCTGGAGCCCTTTGGGCATATATGTGGGAGTGGTGTAGCTAGGTCATTTAGTTGGTCTAGTTGTAGTTTTCTTTTTGACAACTTTCACAATGATTTTCACTGGTGCTGACTAAGTTTACATTCTCAAATATATAAGACACCCAAAAGCTTAACACCAGCTGCTGTAGTAAAAGAAGCAACAAAGTTAAAGACTGGGCACATGATATGAATAGATGCTTCCCAAAAGAAGAAACACAATGGCCAATGAATGGTTCCTATCCAAAGGGAATGATTAGCCTAACAGAGATCCAATGTTCACTGCAACACTGTCACAGCAGCTAAAATAGAGTTAACGTTGATATACATCAACAGAGAATGGATAAAGTGTGCAGTGCACACACAGCGAGATGCTAGTTAGCTATAAAGGAGAAAGGACTTTGTTACAGCAAAATGCACAGAACTGAAAGATAAGCATTAAATGAAACAAGCTATATAGGGGCGTTAAAAATGTCAACCTAAATGTGGAATAGTGATTATTAGGGATTTGGGAGAATTCGGGGAGTGGATAAAGTGAGGCTGCATGATAAGCACACAAAACAGTGGCGCAGAAGAAATAGGTTCTATCATCTCATGATACAGGGGGTGCAGACAGCTTGTGGTAATCTATTCTGTACTTTATGAAGATCTCAAAGAAGAGGAGGGCTCTAAATCTAAACTGATGAGAGAGATATGCTATTTACTCTGGCTTGATCTGTGTATGCTGTATGCATATGCTGTAGTGCACACTGAATTAATATGCACACTTAACATGAGCACAAAAGCTATGCCATAGATGTGTGTTAGCATGGCTACTTGAAAAGTGAAAATGGGGTATAGTTAGGACAAAGTTCCACTTGATGTTTCCAGTTAAGACAAAGACCAGCAAGAGATTACTTCTTCATTCAAGGAGAGTTGAGTATAGAGATGGATTTAAGGGTTCAGGGTGGGAAGCAAGAAGTAAAATCAAGCTGATGAACAAAGTAGGAATGTTTCCCAGTACAGAGACCAACATCTGGGTGGGAAGCCTTTGGAGTGGAAGCTCTGAAGTCTGACTCCTTAGGCACAAATGCAAGCTTCACGCTTCAGTGCATGTGAGACATGGTTCCAGCCCACAACCTCTCTGGCTCTCACATTCTTTGCTGGCAAAATCAAACTGATGAACTATTTACTTGATAAACAGTTGTGATGGTTTGAATAGGAGCAGCCCCATAGACTCACGTGTTTGAGTGCTTGGCCCATGGGGAGTGGCAAGTAGCAACAACCTATTTTTTTTTTTTTTTTTTTTTGAGACAGGGTTTCTCTGTATAGGCCCGGCTGTCCTGGAACTCACTTTGTAGACCAGGCTGGCCTCAAACTCAGAAATCTGCCTGCCTCTGCCTCCCAAGTGCTGGGATTAAAGGTGAGCCCCAGCACTACCCAGCCGCAACCTACTTTTAATAAGGGTTCAATCTCTCCTCTTGCCCACCACCCAGCAGAGGTAGTAGAAGAGAAAAGCTGTTAGGATATGGGGGAAGTGGACCTGTTCAGCAATAGCTCTTTGGAGGTGAGCTTGATCTTCCTTGGCAGCCGTTCAGTCCCATAGCAAACACCAAATATGATTCAGCAGCTTCAGTCTAGTCCTTAAGACAGGTAGATGGCACACACGACCTGGCATCTGTAATTCAACTGAAGAAACTGCCAGGCTTGCCAACTGGCTTGAGGTGAGGCTGTGAAAGTGACAAGCTGCCTAGGGAACCTCATGAGCAGTTCTTGGTGACTTTCTCTCAAAGGCACTGCTGCTACAAGTTGAGCTCAACAATGCTATATAAGGTGAACCAACAAGTGTGTCATTAGTGAAGAATAGCGAGGCAGAGCAAACCAAAGCAATGCTCAGTGCTTGTCTCCCACTGTCTGTGGGTCATATTTATACTCCTTCATCAAGCGTCCTTTCATGTGTCTGCTATATCCAAACATCCTTTCGCCTGTGTCTGCTTCAGGAAAACATCCTTTCACCTGTGTGCCCCAGACAACCATCATTTGGCCTTGAGGTTTCCTATGTTCAAGGTCTGCGCAGTGTGGAATCCAATCTCCTGCTGTCTGTGGATCACCATGTCTGCCTGCATGTTGGCATGCTTCCCATCATGATGATTATGGACTGAACCTCTGACTCTGTAAGCCAGGCCCAGTTAAATGTTTGCCTTTATAAGAGTTGCCTTGGTCATGGTGTGTCTTCACAGAGTTAATCCCTAACTATGACAACAATGTTTAATAATTGTAAGTGGTTGCTAGTTTTGTTGGAATGGAAATGGGAAGATTTTTAGAAAGTGCAGTGATTATCAGGGTGATATCTAGTGCTTGGCAACATGGGTGTGAGGCCAAAATGGGCAATTTATCCCAGGAGTCTGTGCCTTAGTTTCCCTATTTATAAAATGAGATTATTAACAGTATACTTTTCATAGATATTTGAGGTATAAAAGAATCAATACATGTAGAATGTCTAAAATTGTGATCTGTGCATCAGACATTCATGAAGAGATAAATGATTTAAAATAAAAATATCCTAATACAGTCTGTCTCTAATTCAATGGTGTCTTGACCCTTCTGCTGCATTACATCATAGTCCAGACTTTATGAGAACTGTTCCACCTGTCTGTCCATCCCATGGTCCAGGTATCACTAGACTCTCATCTTCTCCCAGCCTCAGGATGAGTGTGCATGTATATGTGTGTGTGGGGGGGGGCGGGGGCTGTAGGCACATGCTCCTTCAACTTGTGACAGATTGCCTTCCTCCCAGCTGCCAAAAATAACTCACAGAGGCATGCAAGAGGACTGTCCCGATTTACTGCTTATTCTAACTTTTTGTTGGTTTGAAAAATTGTTCACTATTCAGATTACTTGCATTTCATTGGAAGTTTGTGTGTGTGTGTGTGTGTGTGTGTGTGTGTGTGTGTGTGTGTGTGTGTGTGTATGAGTAAGACACATGTGTCTGGTTGCCAGACCATAATAAGGTATCAGATCCCTAAGAGCTGGAGCTATAGATGGTTGTAAGCTGTCTGACATGGGTGTTGAGAACCAAGCTCAAGACCTCTGAAAGAGCAAAAGGGCTCTTAACCATCAAGCCATCTCTCCAGCTCTTCCAAGCTTAGTTTTAAGATAGGTGAGACAAGATCTCTCACTGAACTTGGAGCTCAGTGGTCAGCTAGACTGGCTGGAAAGAGAACCCAGGAACCCTCCTGTCTTCAACCTTCTGTCTTCCTCAGTCCCAGGACTGCTGGCTTTTTAACAGAGGTCCTGGGGTCCCACACTCCTACTCTCAAGTTTGTAGAACAAAGACTTTACAGGCCAAGCCATCATTGAAGCCCCCACAGAGAAAATTTGTGAGATAACTTACTACCAACGTGGTATTTGGTTAGTACTTGATTTAATTTGCATAATCATATTAATTCAGTATAAGGACACACAAATTCTTAATATACTGGAGTGCGCCTTTTCCTGTTTACTCTTTGAATTGTCTTTTTGGTCTTGTCCCATTTATCCTCCTTGAATCTTCTGTTAGAATCCTTGTCTACTGTCTCCTGGGAAGCCTCTTTGATTGCCAAGTTTAGATCAAGTACCTTTGATATTTGCTTTTGTGGAATTCTGTTTCTTCCACAGTCTACAATTTTTAATTGTATTTCATTTGCATGATTGCTATACTCACTTCCCCAGAGCTACATTAATAAGTCAAAAAACTGTGTAGTTTAAAATCAATTTATTCTTTGGACCAGTATTTCAGTATTGGCGGAATCATGTTCCCTCTGAAAACTCTGGGCAGCATACTTGCTGGCCAGTTCTAGCTTCCGGTGCCTCTGAGCATTTCTTGGCCTATGGCCATGCCATCTCAATCTCTGCTTCTGTTTCTACATGGACTTCCTCATTCTAAGAATACTTGTCTTTGAATTTTAAGACATCTGGACAATCTAGAATGGTCTCATCTGACATCCTTAAACACTTCTGATCACACATGTGATCACATGGGCTTAGACATGTCTTTTTCATTACTTTTGGAGAATTTGACATACGAATACTGTATGTACATATTTCTTTTCCTCCTCTCTCCATTTCTTCCCATTTCTCCAACTCCTCAAATTCATGAACTCTTATTCTATCATTATAATTGTCACATACTCACACATTCTATAAACAAACTGCTGACATCATTTACTATTACTTATATGGATTTAGAGCTCACTTGTAGGGATTGACTAGTCAGAAAAGACTGAGTCTCCATCCTTTAGTAACCATTAGTTACCTTTGGTCTCCTTAAGGGGGTGAAGCCTGGTGAGAATCCCCCAACACATACACTGGCTTGTCAATTAGCGTTGTCATTTTTAGGCCCTGTTTAAGTAATCATATTCTTGGGATTTCTTGATGCAGCCTCCTTATCACGTGTAGAAGGCATTGTCTCTCTGAAGACATTGTGTTATAACCCCTGGCTCTTACAATCTTTCTGCCTCCCATTCCTATGATGTTCTCTGAGTCTTAGGTATAGGTGTTAGGTTGTAAATGTATTAATTGGGACTGGCTATCCTATGGTCAGTTCTCTGTATTTTGACAAGTGAGGCTTTTGTAATTGTCTCTGTATATTGCAGAAAACTTCTTTGGTGAGGGGTAAGAACTACTCTTATCTGTGGAGAAAGGACAGGGACTTAGAAATTATACAGTTTATGTCATCTTTGAGGGTTCCCATCCAATCATTAAATTCATTATAGGCATGTTCGGGGTTGGAAGGATAGCTCATCAGTTAGCATCATTTCCTGCTCTTTCAGAGGTCTTGAAATCAATATCCAGCACCCACATGGTGGCTCACAGCCATCTACAATGAGATCTAATGTTCTCTTGTGACATACCAGTATACATGCAGAGAGAGTACTCATATACATAAAATAAATAAATTTCTAAAAAATGTTGTTTTTCCATTATTTCTGTAAGAGTGGAGATTGGTACTTCACCCTCAAATTCCTACCTTCTCAATATGTAGACCAGAGCCTAGTTCTTTTTTTTTTTAACTTTTTTAAAAATATTTTTTATTATTACGTATTTTCCTCAATTACATTTAGAATGCTATCCCAAAAGTCCCCTATACCCCCCCCCCACTTCCCTACCCATCCATTCCAATTTTTTGACCCTGGCATTCCCCTGTACTGGGGCATATAAAGTTTGTGTGTCCAATGGGCCTCTCTTTCCAGTGATGGCCCACTAGGCCATCTTTTGATACATATGCAGCTAGAGTCAAGAGCTCCGCGGTACTGGTTAGTTCATAATGTTGTTCCACCTATAGGGTTGCAGATCCCTTTAGCTCCTTGGGTACTTTCTCTAGCTCCTCCATTGGGAGCCCTGTGATCCATCCACTAGCTGACTGTGAGCATCCACTTCTGTGTTTGCTAGGCCCCGGCATAGTCTCACAAGAGACAGCTATATCTGAGTCCTTTCAACAAAATCTTGCTAGTGTATGCAATGGTTTCCTGAATAGAACAGCAATGGTTTGTATTGTAAGATCGAGAACTGACAAATGGGACCTCATGAAACTGCAAAGCTTCTGTAAGGCAAAAGACACTGTCAATAAGACAAAAAGGCCACCAACAGATTGGGAAAGGATCTTTTCCTATCCTAAATCAGATAGGGGACTAATATCTAATATATATAAAGAACTCAAGAAGGTGGACTCCAGAAAATCAAATAACCCCATTTAAAAATGGGGCTCAGATCTAAACAAAGAATTCTCACCTGAGGAATACCAAATGGCTGAGAAACACCTGAAAAAATGCTCAGCATCCTTAATCATCAGGGAAATGCAAATCAAAACAACTCTGAGATTCCATCTCACACCAGTCAGAATGGCTAAGATCAAAAATTCAGGTGACAGCAGATGCTGGCAAGGATGTGGAGAAAGAGGAACACTCCTCCATTGTTGGTGGGATTGCAAGCTTGTATAACCACTGTGGAAATCAGTCTGGCGGTTCCTCAGAAAATTGGACATAGTACTACCGGAGGATCCTGCAATACCTCTCCTGAATCCAGAAGATGTCCCAACTGGTAAGAAGGATACACGCTCCACTATGTTCATAGCAGCCTTATTTATAATAGCCAGAAGCTGGAAAGAACCCAGATGCCCCTCAACAGAGGAAAGGATACAAAAAATGTGGTACATTTACATAATGGAGTACTACTCAGCTATTAAAAAGAATGAATTTATGAAATTCCTAGGCAAATGGATGGACCTGGAGGGCATCATCCTGAGTGAGGTAACATAATCACAAAAGAACTCAAATGATATGTACTCACTGATAAGTGGATATTAGCCCAGAAATTTAGTATACCAGAGCCTAGTTCTTAATAGACATTAAATAAATATGTTGTAGATAGGTTTACTACATGTAGTTTTTCATATATATAAATATACATATATGTATATATACATATATATATTCATTCTTGTATACAGTGTGTGTTTTAATTAATATCTACCTCCACCCACCAATCCCTGTCTTTTCACTCAATTATTAGCTATCTTCAAGACTTTTCTACCTTAACAAGAAATCAAGAAAGTGGGCCACTCTAATTGTATGTACATGGCCCATGAATGAACTCATATATCCTGATGTTGTTAATATTTGGGAACATTCATAAACAAAGACACTTCTTAGGTCCTAATATGATGGCACCATTTTCTGATGATTGTCAGACCACTTTTGTTAGAGAATAAAAGAAGTTCATAAGGTGTATGTTGTATGTGTATGTCTGTGTATGTGTGTATGTTGAGTGTGTGTATATGTATGTGTGCATGTGCGTGAGTAACTATATTATTTGTCCTCATTGTGCTTATTATGACGTTTTAATATCTTTGGGCTTCTAGATGGGAAGTCTGGCCGGGGACTGTAATCTGTGCAGCAGAGATATGTTGAAAGCTATTGGAATTCCACTAATTTTACCTTCCCTTCCCCTTTATCTTTTCTCTCTTAGCAGATAAGCAATTTCTATTCCCTGTAAACAGCTTTAGTAATCCCAATAGCATCCTCTCTGCTCCAGAAACTCAGGCAGCAAAATCTTCCTAAAGTATTTTTTGTTTATAGTGTTCTATTAAAGAAAATAAAAACATATTAAAAAGTAATTAGTTATTCAAGTAGTAATTTTAATTAGTTTGGGCCTGAATTGGCTTAATTTTTAAAATTGTTACTCCTTAATATTTGAGACTCCATAATTTATAAGTGAAATCTTATTTTGGCTCCCAGTTCTGAAGGCTGAGATTTAGAAGGCATGTCACCTAAAGCAGGGATTTGTGTTGTTTTAATTCATGTCAGGAAGCAAAAGGAAGTGGGTATGCATAGATGAGGCTACACTAAAGGTGTAAGACAGTCACAGAACAGCTCACTGCTGTGAAAATTAACCAGCTCCATGAGGGCTAACTCACCAACAGGAATTAGTGCTACACTAATTAGGGAGGAGCTAAGCGATCCAGGAGGGTGCCTTTTCAAGGCCTGATTATCCATAGAGTCCCCACCCCCAAACAGTGATATTTTGAGGCATCAACATCCCAACACATGTACTCTGGAGGAACTCAGACCATGTAATGACAGATACGTCCAGATGGAAGCATTGATAAGGATTGTAAATTTTGGTGTGATTTAATAATTGGAGTGCTAGTCCCTAGGTAGACATTATTTCTACTGTACTAGGTGAAAATGAAAAGGTTTCCTGAGGTCTTGTTTTCCCGTATGACTGATTCTCCCCTCCTTTCACTGAATGCCAACCTCTTCAACTTGATAGGGTAATTAGTCAAAACAAGGCAAGCATCTTGGAAGAGAGAAGAAATATTAATATTTTTCTAAACTGATTAAAATTTTTTGTTTTTTGTTTTTTGAGACATGATCTTACTATCTCTTACTTGAACCCTCTATGTATACCAAGCTTGTTCTCAAACTCACAGGCATCTGTCGGCCTCTACTTTCTAAATTGCTGAGGTTAAAGTCCATGACTGACTTTGATTTTTACATTTAGTTATGTTAGAGGAGTGCTGAAGGAATTCAGCCAGTGATGACTAGAATATATGTGTAGTTAAAAAAGTTAGGTTTATTTTTTGTTGCAACCAGGACATTTCAACATGAGGAATGTTAGATCATTGACCTGCCATGGGGCCATTTTGTGTAGGGGTTAAGGAACGTGGAGCTTTTTCTGCACTCAATACTTCTGAGCAAGGGGATCGATCTTGTTATCTAATGTCATAATTCTATCTAGCAGGTGTGAGGAATAAAGTGGAGAGAGCTTGACTAGGCAGAGAACTGGTATTCTTATCAATTAGCTAAGGGTGTCTTTGTCATTTTTCTGTAATAGATAATTATTTTTAATTTGGTCCATGTTTAGTTATCGAAATATGTTCTTATTAGTCTTATTTCTTGGTGTGAACACTGCAGCCTTTTCTAAAGGTTTGTGTTCACTAGAATATACCACATTCCAGCTGAGGTGGTCAGGCTGGCTTTCCCCTTTCTAAAGATAACCACTGATCCACTTAGGCCAAGTGATAGCTAATGGATACCAGATGAGGAGCCTTAGGTTAGGAAGCCTTGGGAGTGGCATGGAAGCTATGGTATTTGGGTTTATGGAATGAAAATATAGATCTGCATGACTCTACCTAGAAAGAATTAAGAATCAGTAACATCAGATCTTATGCCCTACATCTTTCTGTAGCACCACAGAACTCTACTTGTTCATGGAGACAATCCAGTTCTAGCTTCATTTCTGCCCTGTAAATAAATATTCAAATATTTATAAGTATTAAGGAAAGGTTCTCAGATTTCTCGCTAAAGGTTCCAAGGACTTAGCCACCACACAGAAAGCTTATTAGAAGAGGGAATTAATAGTCTGCTATTATTTGATGGCTTCATGGGTCCCAATATCCATAGCTGGGAGAGGTGGCACATACCTTTAATCCATGAATTCCAGCCCAGCCTAGGCTACACAGTGAGACTTTGTCTCAAAAACAAAACCAAATAATAACAAAGCAACAACATGAAGTCAAGACAAAATTTTGTACCAGAGAACACACTGGCATTTCTCAATCTGGTCCTGCACAAGGATGAATGAATGTAATCAGAGATTCCCTGAGCGATTCTGCCAGCATCTGACTAATACAGATGCAGATACTCACAGCCAACCATCTGACTGCACCTGGGAGTCCCAATGGAAGAGCTAGGGGAAGGAGCAGAAGGGGAATGCAACCCCATAGGAAGAACACTATCAACTAACTGGCTCCCCTCCCCGCAGAGCTCCCAGAAACTAAACCACTAACCAAAAGAGTGTACATGAAGGTATCCATGGGTCCAGTGACATATGTAGCAGAGAACTGCCTTATCTGGTATCAATGGGAGGGGAGGCCTTTGGTCCTGTGGAGGCTTGATGCTCCAGTGTAGGGGAATGCTAGAGAGTTGAAGTGGGAATGAGTGATTGGATGGTGGAGCGCCATCTTAGAGGGGAAGGGGAGAGGGAAAGTGGAGAGATGGGTTGGGGTTTGTAGAGGGGAAACTGGGAAGAGGGATCACATTTGAATTGTAAATGAATAAAATGATTAATAAGAAATTAAGCAAGCAAGCAAACATACAAAAAAAACAAGCAAAGAAGAAGGAGGAGGAGGAGGAGGAGGAGGAGGAGGAGAAGAAGAAGAAGAAGAGGAAGAGGAAGAGGAAGAGGAAGAGGAAGAGGAAGAGGAAGAGGAAGAAGAAGAAGAAGAAGAAGAAGAAGAAGAAGAAGAAGAGGAGGAGGAGGAGGAGGAGGAGGAGGAGGGGGAGGGGGAGGGGGAGGGGGAGGGGAGGAGCCCTTGGGCTGTGTCTCATAAAATAACGGAGATTCCCCTCTCTCTCCTTTTGATAATTTATGATTTTTAATAGTGAGGACATGTTCATGAGTTTTGATCATCATATTCATGTTTCATTTGGTGTTCTAAACAGTAGTATGATAATATAGTTACATTTAAAACTCCATGTCCACTCTGGGCTTCGATAATGAAAACCACTTAGGATTTTGTTATGCATTTTGTCTTTCAGATGCAACCTCTCAAATTCTTCTATGTAACTAAAGAAATCAAACAAAACTTATTTCTAGTTTAATGAAAATCCCTTTGGGGAACAAAAGATGGTTACTCCCAGACTGACTCTAAACTTTGATCTTCACATCTCTGAGCCTTGATTTTTTTAATTATCAATAATGAGGTTGTTGGAATACAGAATTTCCAAGGAATCCTTAAATTCTGTAATTATGTCAGGTTTGTTGTACTCCGGGGAATATAAATGTTTGCATTCCTTAAAACACTATCTCTCACTTCCATGAATTTTCTCCTCTGAAAGTTAAAAAGACGTCTCCAGGAACAATTTAGCATAAGTTATTTCTTCTCAGTAATCAGCTATTGTTGGCTAATAGGTCAATGTTGATTAATAATATATCAGCAAGATAATGATTCAGTCTTTAAAACCTTAATTGCAGCTCTTTATTGAAAAGTGTCTTCTCCCCCATAGAGCAATGCAGATGAAATGTAAACCAGTACCCACTTTTTCTCCACAGAACGCAACGCATGGAGATGGACAGTCAGAGAGTGCCGGAAGATAAAGGATCTGGACCATCACTCTGAACAATCGCAAGGACCTGGAGGCTGCTCTGCCTCACACTAGTCTGTGGGAACAGGCTGACTTTCAAAGGTTCCAGCTATGGCAACCACTGTACATTCATTCATTGTTTACTGAGAGCCTGGGGATGTCAGTCACTGAGCTAAGTGTGGAGGTTACAAGATTAGTAAGATGGAGCTCTGCCCTTAAGAAGCACGCCAATACCAAACACTGTGTGATTAATCTACAGAAGGAAGGTACACAGTGTTCTATCTTATTTGGGGAGATGGTTACCCAGGAGAACTGCTGCCCATGTATAATGCTGAAAATGATTAGGAACTAGCTTGGAAAAGGTAAAAGGAAGAAGTAAAAGGCATCCTTCCAGGCAAAACTGCTAGGTCAGGGATCGATGGGATGGAAGAGTGCCTTCTTGTAGCACTGAAGTTTACTGAGCCTTGTGCTTCTGAAAAACAACGATGGTTCCATCAATTCTTTTGTTCTGTTGCTTTGGCCATGAGTCTCAGTAGAACTCACCGACTACTCTTGCCGGTACTTATCACCAAGTCAGATGCTTCAGATTCCCATGTTTGCTTCACAAATAGCTTAAACCCAGTGGTCAGTCTGTCCAAAATTTTTACTATTGTGACCCAAGCTTTAGTTACACCATATTTCTTCCAGGCCTCTGGATTTTTATGTCTTCAGCTCAGAGTAGCAATAGTCCATCAGGACAAAAGATTCTTTAATCCATTGTCTAGTCAAGTTACTCTTACTGGTTTAATTCTACTTTCTGACACTCAGCTTTTTCGAGCCTTGTTACTTTCCCATCTGCTGATATTTTAGATATGTACAACTCTGGGTTTGTTCTTTTGCAGTAGTCTGTTTCTTTACATTTGCAACAGTCCCTTTGATCAGTCTAAGAGCTAAGTTTGGAGTTGATTTTTATTTGGGGGAATAATACAAGAGCATACTCATGGTTTATTTGGTGAGTTATAAATACAGAAGAGATTTTTCTTGGGACATCTAGGTTTTTTTTTTCCAGTTTCTGGCTATTATTAATAATGTCCCTATGGATATAGTTGAGAAAATATCCTTGTAGCAGGACAGAGTCCTTTGGGCCCAAGAGTAATATAGCTGGGTCTTGAGGGGGAAAATTGGTAGATTCCCAATTTTTAAAGAAACTACCATATGAGAATAAGAAGGAGGAACAGAAAGTGATGAGAATGTTGCTACTAGCTATGAGGGTCATGCTAATTAAAATCAACACAAAACTACTACACATGTATTCAAATGGATATTTTTCTTTAAAGTAATGACAGTAAATCACAACCACACAGAAAGCAAAATCAAGATTTTGGGTCCTACAGAGTTGAGACTGACATTCTAGCACAAAACTAGAACCTTCAGAGAGGGCAATAGTGAAATAAAAGAACGGTATAAAAACTAAAAACGTTAACAAGATTTTGCTGAAAGGACCCTGATATAGCTATCTCTCGTGAGACTAGGCCGGGGCCTAGCAAACACAGAAGTGGATGCTCACAGTCAGCTATTGGATGGATCACAGGGCCCCCAATGGAGGAGCTAGAGAAAGTACCCATGGAGCTAAAGGGATCTGCAACCCTATAGGCGTAACAACAATAAGAACTAACCAGTACCCCCCGGAGCTCATGTCTCTAGCTGCATATGTATCAGAAGATGGCCTAGTCGGCCACCACTGGAAAGAGAGGCCCATTGGACTTGCAAACTTTATATGCCTCAGTACAGAGGAATGCCAGGGCCAAGAAGTGGGAGTGGATGGGTAGGGGAGTGGGGGTGGGGGAGGTTATGGGGGACTTTTGGGATAGCACTGGAAATGTAAATGAAGAAAATATCTAATTAAAAAAAAGAAAAAGAAAAGAATGGTATAAAAAATGAAGTCATATTTACTAAATGTGAAGATTTGGATATGGTTTCTTTGCTGAAAGCTTGGTTTACAGTAGGGTGGTATTGAGATGGCAGAATCCTGGAGAAAGGATGAAATAGAAGGTGTTAATTGGGTGCCAGCCACCCTTGAAAGGAATTAGTATAGTTACTGGGGACCCTAGTGGGCTCCCTACGAGTAAGCTGTCATAAAAAGAGAAAATCCTACAACATGACCACTTCCATTCTTTTCCATCACTAGAGGCCAAGCAGGAGCTACCCAACCTGAGATGTTCTCCCTCCCAAACTGGAAGCTAACGAAAGCCTTTTACTTGTAAAGTTCATTTACTTGTTTATTTATGAACTTCCTATCCTTAAGTATTTTTTTAGTAATAAATGCATAGTCTCCCAGGAAAGAGAATATCCTTAAGCAAGGCTACTCAATAATTTCATTACTCAAGGCTTAGAGAAGTCATGATGAAACACAACTGTAGATGTGCACACAGTTGATTTACTGTGAGCCAAGGTGACATGACAGAGAGACAGATGACAGAGAGACGGACACCACATTTCAGTTTATAGTTTCATAGTGTCTAAAATCATGACCAAAATCCCACACCAAATAAACAGAAAATGGCAAATTAAGAAATCTTAAGATATCTGGAATAGTTCATTGATTTTCCATAAATGTAGCTCAACTATTTTAAGACTAACAACAGGATGAGGCAAAGGAGACTCCAAGGAATGTAGATATGTAGATCATATACAATGCAGAAAGAAAAAACTTTCAAAATAACATAAAAATGATAGTAAATAATTCATCAAACAAGAGGCCACACATTGTTTAAAAGACCATGCATATGCTGTTCATGATGCTAAATAAATACGTCTTTTAAGAACTATGAAAATGAACAAAAAAGCTTTATGGGTTGGTAAAGAGACATGTAAAATAGAATGACTGAAACAATATGGAAGAGATAAACTATACAAATACTAAAGAAAAACATCCTGATAGCATCAGGATAAAACCTTTTTAGGGTAATATATCAGTATATTTATCATTATGTATATGTAATAAAGATGCCTAGCAAGTATGTATATCTATGTTCTCTCCCTCTATAATGATGAAAGATTCAATTTACAAGAAGATATAAGTAATTATTAAATCAGAACACATAAAATCAGTTTCATAGTCTTTAAACATGATGATAAACATAGTTTCATATAGGCAATACATTTTAAATCTTCAGTTATATATTATTAATTTCAAAAGGCCATCTCTCTTCCCAAGCACTTGCAGAATTTTTATGAAAGTTGACCCAGCATCAAGCTGCAAACACAAGTTAAAAAAATGTCAGAAAACTGATGTGAAACAAATGCTTTCTGATTACAGGGTAATTAAATTTAGAAGATGATGACAAACACTATATTTAGAAATTACAAACCAGACTTTCCATAATTTGCAGGCTAAATAAGACACTGTCACAAATATGGAACTGAATTAGAATTAAATACTGTATTGCAAAGAGAGACATTTATGACCTTAAATGTTCACATTGCAAAAGATGAAAGATCAACGAGTGAGTTTCATGTCTAAGCCAGGATTCTACAAAAATAAGAACTCCAAAAACTACCAAGAACTACAAAGAAGAAAAAGGAGACAAAGACATGGTAAATACTAGAGTATGCTTAATGATATGGAAGCTATAGAGGGCTCAACAAAGCCAAAAGGTGGTCTGAGAAGACATTTATAATAGAAAAATATTAGTTCATCTTAAGAACAAAAGCATCTTCAAATGACCAATATTAACAATGAAAAGGTGACCAAAACTCAGGCCCATCAAGTTAAAATATAAAGAATACGTTAAGCTATCATCATTGAAAACTTTAATGAAAATGACTTTTTTTTAGGGAAAAAGTAGTGTATCAAAATAGCAATCAGCAAGATGGATGCTACTGTGTTATTCTAATACTTGGTGATTACTAAATGTGTCCCCTGAAATTCATCTTTTAGCGCACTTTTTGTAACCTCCCCACTAGATTTTATGGATAGAGAGAGGCAGACACGGACAGGGATGAGACCAAATCTAGTGGGTTTATGGAGAGACGGTTTGGATGTGAACTTGGTGAAGTGGGTGTGTAGATTTAGATTTTAGAAAGTCTTCTCTTTCTGAATAGATAAGCTTTTGTAGGCTCAACAGGAACTGAGCTTTATTTAGTTAAGATTTTTTTTTAGATAGTAATAAAATGGTTCTTTGTTACTATTGCTTCTGGTTTGACTGGAACAAAAAACCCAATCAATGAATTCAGCCCATCCTGAATAGGAAAGAAAATAAGAGGGAGCATTTGCCCTTTCAATTTCACCTCTGCCTCTATCTCAGAATCAGATCACCTGCCTGGGACAAGAGTGGCTCAAGCTAAGGCAAGCGTTAGAAAGAAGAGGCACACTTAGCTACAGTCTTTTCAGATCTGGAAGGTAACTGAGCTCCTTCCTAAAATGATTATTTCTAAGCCCTCGAGATGTTTAAACAATGAAGGACAGTCATTCCTGGAGCTGTCTCTGAGTGGTGGTGACTCCTAGACAGTACTAGAACAAGCTGAGTGAATAACTAATTGATAAATCCTGAATTAATTCAGGCACTGGAACCTGAATGTCACTGTCCTATAACCTCCCAGGCTGTAATAATATCCATACAAGTAGGCTTGTTTTTCACATTTATCTTTGCTGATTATAGCACTGGACTTATTGCATAAATATTAGTGAGACGTGCTCAAATCCTTAAATATTACTTGAGGTAAAGTAGGGAATTGCTGTTGCAGTTTTTCTTTTTAAGTGTGTGTGTATGTGTGTGTGTGTGTGCAAGTTCATGTGGAGACCTTATGCTCCTCATTAACCTCGGGTTTTTTTGTGGGTTGTTTGTTTGTTGTCCTTTGCCCTGGCTCACATGATTCAGCTAGGCTGGCTGGTGGTGGATCCAGAGATTCCTGCCTCAGCCGTCCCACAACTGAGATTATAAGTGTACACTACCACATACGACTTCTTATGTGGATCCTGGGGATTGAACTTGGATCTTAAAGCAAACACTTTTTTTTTTTTGGACTGAGGTATCTTTCCAGCCTACTGTGTTTCAGTCTTCATGGGAAGATTTTTAATTTCTTTCCTTTTTCCTCTCCTTTTTCCTCTCTCCTTTCCTTTCCTTTCTCCTTTCCTTTCCTTTCCTTTCCTTTCCTTTCCTTTCCTTTCCTTTCCTTTCCTTTCCTTTCCTTTCCTTTCCTTTCCTCTCCTCTCCTCTCCTTTCTTTCTCCTTTCCTTTCTTCCTCCTTTCCTTTCCTTTTCCCCTTCCCTTTCCTTTTTCCCTTCCCTTTCCTTTTTCCCTTCCCTTTCCTTTTTCCCTTTCCTTTCCTTTTAGCCTTCCCTTTCCTTTTTCCCTTTTCTTTCCTTTTTCCCTTCCCTTCCCTTCCCTTCCCTTCCCTTCCCTTTCTTTCCCTTCTCTTCCCTTCCCCTTTTCCCTTCCCTTCCCCTTCCCTCCCCTCCCCTCCCTTCCTTTTTCCTTTTCCTTTTTCCTTTTCTCTCTTCTCTTCTCTTCTCTTCTCTTCTCTTCTCTTCTCTTCTCTTCTCTTCTCAACTTCCCCCCTCTCTCTTTCATTGCCATAGGGTCACATGTAGCCCAGTGGCCTCAGACTTACTGTGTAGTGGAGACTGGTTTTAAATGCCTGATTTTCATTCTTCCAAACCTGAAGTCTGGTGTTACAGATTTATGCCATCACACCAGACTCTATGGTACACTACATTAGAATTTATCATTGTTAGTATTCTGTTTATGAGTTTCATGGATTGGAGTACTGTCACTAACCAAGTTTTTCTCAAAATCATTTACTGTTTTGTGGATGGGGTACAAGGCAGGATGATCTCCAATGAGTTTGTTACAATGTAGCCAGTTGGCATCCTAAACTGATACAGGAGCTGGAAACAACCAAGCAGTTGTTGGGAATCATTTGGGAATCATTTGTGCACCTGGCTGCTCTTTCCAAGGACCTACACCATGGCACCTGTTTGTAACTCCAATCCTAAGGAATTCTCCACTCTCTTCTGGCCTCCAGGGGCAGCATGCACATAGAGATACACATAGATGCATGCAGATCAATACCCATCACATAAAACAAAACAATAAATTAGTAAAGAAAGGAAGATTCTGATTTAGACATCAGCAATACTTTTGTCCTCCAGGAAAGGTTTTGTTTGATGAACCCACAGCTAATAGCAGCTGTAACTTTAGATTCCATGCCTATTAGTTGAATGCGTTGCTCAGTTTTTTTCCCTTGGCAGTTAAAGATGCAAGAATTAAACCATGGACTCTATAAAAAAAAAAAAGACAGCAGCAATGAGGTAGATTTATTTGGGGGCACAAGGATCCAAGGTTTTGTATCCATCATATGCTTAGTGGCTGCTTCTGGGATAGTACATGTCAGAACTTTACTAATAGCTATATCTAACCATTTAGCTAGAATGTTCCATTAATGTTAATTGTATTCACTTTATATACTATATCTCTTGAACTTTCAGTCTCTATTCATCAAAGAGGTTTGCACCCCCACCTTCTTAAAAAATTCCCAACCCATTGCCAGTTGAGCAGGTGGAAACTCTATGGATATCTAAAATGGCCTTTAGCTTCTAGAGTTATAAAAAATTCAGAGAAGTTGAAGAATTATTTTTATCCATGACTGAGATAATTCCAGGAACAATTAAAACTATTTCTGTCCCTAAGGTTGAAAATGTGGTCTAGTTGTCCCATAAGAATCCCAAGCATATCACTTCATGGTTTCCCAAGAGCAGTGTTGGTAGATGGTAGGTAACCTGATGGCTTTCCTGTTCACAGTGGTGCCACACAAAGCACACAGAGCACTAAATTAGGAGAGGGGTTACTTGGCAGTGGAGTTCCTATTAATAGCAATGAATAATTTATTAGTTCTAATAGGTACTGAAAAGCTCATAGACCAAAAGCAAATGCCTCTCATTCATGAACAGTTTTCTCTCTGTGAACAATCACAGTGAAACTGTCCTCTGGGGAATATTTAGATGACCTTTTGCTGAGATGCCATGCTGTTTTATGCTTCACTAAATGTCTAGTTCAGATAATGTTACTGAGTTGCCAAATGGGCTTCCTGTTCTTTAATGTGGATTGCAGATACAACTCACTGCTTCTGCCACGCACATCTCCTACATGCAGTTTTGTTCCAATAAGCCTGCCTCTATGAGGACCCAAGCAGAGCTTGTTCCTATAGCTCTTTTACTTGGTACCTTCCAGTTAACCATACAAACAGTGGTCTTCTGACCGTTCTCATCCTCAGCTATATTTTCAGATCATTGTGACTATCAGAGATGATGATGTTAAGACTATTTGTTTCATTATCAAGTTTTTCAAGAAAAACTCTCACTTTACAGTTTTTAAAAGATATAGTGATTTCATAAATAGATATTTAAATAGTTCTATTTTAATATTATCTACATTTATTTGTGTGTATATGTATGTGTGTGTTTATGTGCATGTGTGTGTGTGTGTGTATGTACCATGGTGTACATGTAGGGATCAGAGAACAATTTGTGGGAGTCAGTTCTTTCCTACCATAATATGGTTTTGGGGATAGAACTCAGGTCATTAACATTGATGACAACTGACCTTACCTGTTGACCCATCTCACCAGCTCTGAATATTATTTTATAGTTACAGAGCAGTGGCTTATGAGTCTTCTTTCAAATGCATTGCAGCCACTTAAAAAGCAGGAAAAAGCTAGATCTCTCTCTCTCTCTCTCTCTCTCTCTCTCTCTCTCTCTCTCTCACACACACACACACACACACACACACACACACATATGCATAGGTATTTATCAGAATGATAGATCTCTAATGTAGACCATAACCAAAATGCAAATCATTAATTTTTCCATGGTACCTTGCTCTTCTATTTTTTTATTTTTGGTTGAGGAATTTTTATTCTATCCTCTCCAACTGTAAGTCTAACAGCCATAATTGATGCCTTTTCTGTACCCTCTTTAAAATTTCCTTCCTAGTTTATCTCACTACCCTGTTGGCTGATGTCCCTTGCTCCTGTCTCTCTCTTCATAAATCTGATTCCGTCTATTGTTATGACCCCTACCTTTTAATATTTCAGATGCCTATGGAAAAATCTAGAATGTTACCTATTGGATAGGTATTGGATAATATCGGAAGATAAAGTCCAAAAACCTTGCAACCCATCCAAGGTCTCTAGTGAAACTTTTCCTCTCTGACCTCCATGCATTCCAGACTTACAAATAGATTTCACACTACGGAAACAGACTCCTGGAAGACTGGATTCCTTTGCTGGAAGACTCTGGTTTTCTTACTGTCTCTTGCATACCACTAGCCATAGCAAGTATGAGGAGGATCCAGAGTTTGAGGACCATAGAAGCTTATATAATAATGGGGGCTTGCTGTAAGAAAAAAAACACACAACCATGATTACAAAACTAGAAACAGGGCATAGCTGGGGATCCAGGTAAGTGAGGAAGCCTGGGTTCTCTACACAGGTGGCTTCCAGTCAGTTGGATCCTGAATTATAATTAAGTGACTTATTTTATTTAAGATTTATTTTATTTGTTTGTAGCACTGCTCAGCCTCAAAAATTCACCATCTTTCTGCCTCTGATTTGGGGATTTCAGGAGAATATTTCTTGGCTCAGTTTAATGACTCTCAGTGAACTATAGTTTATCAAGCTTTGCAGTCTGGAAGAGTGACTAGGATGGGTGTGTGCAATGAAGGTTTATTGAATTAAAGAAGGAAAAAAATGTCTTCTTTAGAGACAGCTATTCTAACTTATATCTAATTTTGATTTGTATTTTTCTGATGATTAGTGATTTGGAATACATTTTCAAATAGCCACTTGTTCTGTATGTATTATTAGAAATGTTCATTGAGATCACTTTCCCATTTTAAAATTGAATTATTTTTCTACTGTTGCATTATTTATACATTTTGAAAATCAGTTTCTTTTACATGTGTATACATGTGCATGCAAATGTGTGCATGTGCCTGTGAATGCCAGAAGTTGTTGCTGACTGGCTCCTTCATAGCTCTCTATCTTTATCTATCATTTTTTTTTATTTTTAGTACCATAGTATAGTAGTGTAAATATAGTCTGTAGAATTTTGTGTATCTCAAAATATCCAGAAGAAATTATTTGGACTGTTTCCAACATGAAACAAATGTGTGAGCTGATGGTTATGCTAATTATTCTGACTTGAGCATCACACATTGTATATCTCTATAAAAATATCACAGTGTGACTCTTGAATATATACAACTCCGTGCTTACTGACAAATTCAGAAAGAGGAATAGTCTCACATGTTCCCAAGTTTGGTTCAAATGTGATCTTGCCTGCATAGCCTTCCTTAATTTCTCTAGACATTAACTTGCTGTTTCTTCCCTATTCATAGTCTTTGCAGGAGCATTTATTATTAAACCTTTAGTGTTGTATAGTAAATGTTTGTCTTAGTTGCTTGAAGAACAGCTGTTTTTAACCAGTTAGGCTCCATAATGGATAACCTATGTTGCCTTCACAAAGGTGTGTGAGGGTTACAAATTCTCCATGATCTTACTTATATATATGTATACTAGTTTTTAAACTAATATTCGTCCTAACATATATGAGGAAAAATGTCATTGTGGTTTTATTTGTACTTCCTTGATGATTAGAAGTATTGAATATCTTAATACTATGGCATTTGTATATATTCTTTTCAGAATATGTATTCATGTTTTTAACTCATTTATAAATCATTTAATCATTTTGCTATTGAGTTTCCAGAGTTCTTTATACATAAACCTTTTAATCAAATATCTAGGGCTAGCAAATATGTCCTCCCATTTCATAGGCTGCCCTCCCTTTCTATAGGCTGCCCTCCCATTCTATAGGCTGCCCTCCCATTCCACAGGCTGCCCTCCCATTCCACAGGCTGCCCTCCCTTTCCACAGGCTGCCCTCCCATTCCATAGGCTGCCCTCCCATTCCATAGGCTGCCCTCCCATTCCATAGGCTGCCCTCCCATTCCATAGGCTGCCCTCCCATTCCATAGGCTGCCCTCCCATTCCATAGGCTGCCCTCCCATTCCATAGGCTGCCCTCCCATTCCATAGGCTGCCCTCCCATTCCATAGGCTGCCCTCCCATTCCATAGGCTGCCCTCCCATTCCATAGGCTGCCCTCCCATTCCATAGGCTGCCCTCCCATTCCATAGGCTGCCCTCCCATTCCATAGGCTGCCCTCCCATTCCATAGGCTACCTTCCCCCATGACTGGGTTATTGGCTGTGCAGATGCTTTTGATTTTGTTGTTTTAACACTTGTCTAAAAAAATACTTTTTAAAATTTTTTATTTAATTTTTAAGGCATTTTCATTAGATACTTTCTTCATTTTCATTTCAAATGCTATCCCCAAAGCCTCAACCCAACCTGCTCCCCAACCCACCCACTCCCGCTTCCTGGCCCTGGCATTCCCCTGTACTGGGGCATATTATCTTCACAATACCAAGGGCCTATACTTTTGAAGATTTATTTTATGTGTGAATGTGTTGCCTGCACGTATTTATGTGATGAACCATATGTGCATAGTTCCTGTAACTGTCATGTAGGTGTTGGGAACCAGACCCAAGTTCCTGCAAAAACATCCAATGATCTTAATCACTGTACTGGCTAGTTTTCTGTCAACTTGACACAGCTGGAGTTATCACAGAGAAAGGAGCTTCAGTTGAGGAAATGCCTCCATGAGATCCAACTGTAAGGCATTTTCTCAATTAGGGATCAAGGTCCCACCTTGTGGATGGGACCATCTCTGGGCTGGTAGTCTTGGGTTCTATAAGAGAGCAGGCTGAGCAAGCCAGGGGAAGGAATCCAGTAAAAAACACCCCTCCATGGCCTCTGCATCAGCTCCTGCTTCCTGACCTGCTTGAGTTCCAGTCCTGACTTCCTTTGGTGATGAACAGCAGTATGGAAGTGTGAGCTGAATAAACCCTTTCCTCCCCAACTTGCTTCTTGATCATGATGTTTGTGCAGGAATAAAAACCCTGACTAAGACAATCACAGAGGAATTTTTTTCAGCCTACAGGATAATTAGTTTAAATAATTTTATTTTTAAAATAATTACAGTCATAAATTGAAAATAATGAGAACGTGATCCATGTATATTTTTCCCTTGTTTACTTTGGTAGTAGTAAAGTGACTAAAGATAGTATACTATTATAGCCAGACTAGTTCATATTTCATATTTTATAGTTTGTTGATTATATCTGTATAATTATATGAAATCTTGCCATGTGCAGTTTTGGGCGATCACTATGATCATCAGGAGAGGCATGTGCTCTGAATATCCTCATAAATGAGAAGAAATTACTAGTCAGACCATCTAGGTTAGTGACTGTCAATGTGTTCCATCACCACGGGGTCCTGCCAGGTGGTTCCCCTATTTACATCATTTGGCACCTTAGACCATTAATCTGTTACTGCCACGGCACTCCGGTCGAGTCAGCCTGTCAGGCAGGGATGCCTAAAAGCTGCTCATGAGGCAAAAAGAGTTTCAAGGAAGCTCTCCTCCTGGAGTCTGGCATTCTCTTAATTCTCCATTCCCGTGTTAGTCTAGTATATGGATCCACGGGCTCTCTTTCAGTATCATCCTATTATAAGTGCCTTTTAAGATTGAATTCTGACATAGCTAAAGCCTCAGTGTTCCAACAGTCCTAGAACGTCCTTGAGCAAGACCTTGGGCTTGGAATTCAGTACTGCCCCTGGTATTACACTATCTCTTTGAGTAAAAGTTAGGTCACTGCCCTTCACAGGAATCTACCATCACCAACGAAGAAAGAAGTTTCTGGCCATAGGAGAAACCAGAATAGATACTTAGAATTATAGCTGAGTTACACCTATATACAGGAATTTACAATGGTTTAGGAAGTAGATCGGGCTGTGGTTTTAGAGTATTGCATTATTCATGAGCTGGTTAGCTCGAATGGAACTCCCTAATTACAACCATGACTTGGGTGTGAAAGCCCTTGCCCTAGAAGTGAAAAGATCTCACACCTAGCTTCTAAGACTATAGCTGACCTTAGATAGGGCTGACTCTGTCTCAGTTATTTTATGCCCAGTTCCTGCCAGTCTTTGCATTTTCATTCCTCTGTTCTGTGTAAGAGTCATTAAGCATCCGGTTACCTCATTTTGTAGCTTGCAGGTATGTCACCCAACTTCCTTATTGTCTTCTGTATAAAAAGTCTGATGCTCGAGTTGTAAAAATACATTCAGATCCAACACAAACTCTCCTGTGTGCGTCTGTTTGTCACTCATCCAACGCTTTGCCCACCCGTGACAAGAGACCCATTCCATGCAGACAAAGGGGCCCAGAGGGTCTGCGGCATGTTACCTGTCTAATTTATAGCTCATTTTTATAAAGAGAACTCACATGTATGTATCAATATATGTCATTACTTTCTGAGACTGGCTTCATCATTCAGAGTATGATCCTCCATATATTTGCAAATAGTCAACATCTTGTTTCTTTTTATTGTTAGATGACATTCCATAGAATGGATAGTTACAAGTGTTTAATGATTCAGTTGTTGAAGGGCGTTGGATTGTTTCCAGTTTGGGCTTATTACAGAACAAAGTTACTATGACCATCACTATATAGGACTTTTGGTAATGTTTTGTTTGTCATCTGGATGTACCATTTAGTGAAATATAAGTCATGTTAAAGTAGACAATATTTAAAATATAGATTTCTTTAAATTTATAAAATAATGCTTTTTTAAAAAAGGAAACCATCTCAAACTGTTTAGGGCTGACTTTCTCCTTTCAGGAAATGTAAAATCTTTTACATTTACTCTAAGTTATGACCACACAGAAAATACCAACTACTTTCAAAATTTCATTTTCTCTTAGCTAAAAATAATATATACTTCCATATGTGGCATGGGAAGTGGATGGGCTCAATTGGACATTCATTTAGTCTATAAGAAATTGCTATTGTGTAAATTTGCAAACCACTGGAACTATCTTCAAGCTTGTAGTGGTTATAGAGGATAAAACAGTCCAGGGGAGAATTTAAGTTGTATTTCTCAGGGCACAAACTCGGAGGACTGTCCCACGATCCCCAGAGGACTCTTCATGCCACAGGTGCCCTAGCACACACAGGAACTTTAGGATCAGTGCTGAGTGGAACACAACATCTGCTCCAAAACAACCTGGAGGGGCCTGTGCCAGCAGGAACAGGGACACAGGAAACCTGCCCGACCAGTGGCTGGGGTTCTTTCTGGTCAGCACCAGTCCCTGGCCACCTTGGGCATGAACTCAGCAGACAGTCCCAAGATCCCCAGAGGACTCTCCACACCGCTGCAGGCGCCCTAGCACACCCACGATCCTAGTATCACTGAGGAGAGTTGGCCTCCAGAGAGGGCTCTGAAACGGACTCAGGTGAGAGTGTCATCTTGTATCCCGGAACTCCTCCGAGACCAGTCCAAGCAGGAGAGTGTGTGGGCCACAAAAGCAACAAAAACTTCAGGGTCTGTTTGGGCCTTCATCTTCAGCCAGGAGGCAGATCTGAGCACCAGACCTCTGTGTACCTTCCCTATAAAAGGAGAGCTTGCCTGCAGAGATTCTTCTGATCACTGGGACTCAGGAGAGAGTTGGATTCCTAAGAGCACTGATAGAGGCTAACAGAATCACAGGAGGAACAAGCTCCAGCCAGAGACAGCTAGAACATCTAACACCGGAGATTACCAGATGGCAAAAGGCAAACCTAAGAATCCTACTAACAGAAACCAAGACCACTCTGCATCATCAGAACCCAGTACTCCCAGCACAGCAAGTCCTGGATACCCCAACACACCAAGGGGATGGTTCAATATATGGAAATTCATCAACGCAATCCACTATATAAACAAACTCCAACAACAACAACAAAAAAAAACAAAACCCATGATCATCTCATTAGATGCTGAGAAAGCATTTGAAAAAAATCTAACACCAGTTCATGATAAAAGTCTTGGAAATATCAGGAATTCAAGGCCCATACGTAAACATAATAAAAGGAATATACAGCAAACAAGTAGCCAACATCATACTAAATGAAGAGAAACTTGAGGCAATCCCACTAAAATCAGGGACTAGACAAGGCTGCCCACTCTCTCCCTACCTATTCAATATAGTACTCGAAGTCCTAGCTAGAGCAATTAAACAACAAAAGGAGATCAAGGGGGATACAAATTGGAAAGGAAGAAGTCAAAATATCACTATTTGCAGATGATATGATAGTATATATAAGTGACCCCAAAAATTCCACTAGAGAACTCCTAAACTCGATAAACAACTTCAGTAAAGTAGCTGGGAATAAAATTAACTCAAACAAATCAGTGATGTTTCTCTACACAAAGGATAAACAGGCTGAGAAAGAAATTAGGGAAACAACACCCTTCACAATAGTCACAAATAATATAAAATACCTTGGTGTGTCTCTAAGTAAGTGAAAGATCTATATGATAAGAACTTCAAGTCTCTGAAGAAAGAAATTGAAGATCTCAGAAGATGGAAAGATCTCCCATGCTCATGGATTGGCAGGATTAATACAGTAAAAATGGCTATCTTGCTGAAAGCAATATACAGATTCAGTTCAATCCCCATCAAAATTCCAACTCAATTTTTCACCGAGTTAGAAAGGGCAATTTTCTGGAATCACCATTCCTGACCTCAAGCTGTACTACAGAGCAATTGTGATAAAAACTGCATGGTACTGGTATAGCGACAGACAGGTAGATCAATGGAATAGAATTGAAGACCCAGAAATGAACCCACATATGTATGTTCACTTGGTCTTTGACACAGAAACTAAAACCATCCAGTAGAAAAAGAGAGCATTTTAAACAAATGGAGCTGGCTCAACTGGCAGTTAACATGTAGAAGAATGTGAATTGACCCATTCTTATCTCCTTGTCCAAAGCTCAAGTCTAAGTGGATCAAGGACCTCCACATAAAACCAGAGACACTGAAATTTATAGAGAAGAAAGTGGGGAAAAGCCTTGAAGATATGGGCACAGAGGAAAATTTTCTGAGCATAACAGCAGTGGCTTGTGCTGTAAGATCAAGAATCGACAAATGGGACCTTATTAAATTGCAAAGTTTCTGTAAGGCAAAAGACACTGTCAATAAGGGAAAAAGGCCACCAACAGATTGGGAAAGGATCTTTACCAATTCTAAATCCAATAGGGGACTAATATCCAATATATACAAAGTGCTCAAGAAGCTAGATGTCAGAAAATCAAATAACCCCATTAAAAATGGGGTACAGAGCTAAACAAAGAATTCTCAACTGAGGAATACCAAATGGCTGAGAAGCACCTAAAAAAATGTTCAACATCCTTAATCATCAGGGAAATGCAAATCAAAACAACCCTGAGATTCCACCTCACATCAGTAAGAATGGCTAAGATAAAAAACTCAGGTGATAGCAGATGCTGGAGAGGATGTGGAGAAAGAGGAACACTCCTCCATTCCTGGTGGGATTGTAAGCTGGTGCAACCACTCTGGAAACCAGTTTGGTTATTCCTCAGAAAATTGGACATAGTTCTACTGAAAGATCCAGCAATACCACTCCTGGGCATATACCCAACAGATGCTCCAACTTGTAATAAGGACACATGCTTCACTATGTTCATAGCAGCCTTATTTATAATAGCCAGAAGCTGGAAAGAACCCAGATGTCCCTCAACAGAGTAATGGATACAGAATGGAATACTATGCAGTTAATAAAATCAATGAATTTATGAAATTCTTAGACAAATGGATGGATCTGGAGGATAATATCCTGAGTGAGGTAACCCAATCCCAAAAGAACACACATGATATGTACTCACTGATAAGTGGATATTAGCCCAGAAGCTCAGAATACCCAAGATACAATTTGTAAAACACAGTAAATTCAAGAAGACGGAAGGCCAAAGTGTAGATACTTCACTCCTTCTTAGAATGGGGAACAAAATACTCATGGAAACAGTTACAGAGACAAAGTTCAGAGCAGAGACTGAAGGACTGACAACCCAGAGACTATCCCACCTGGGGATCCATCCCATAAACAATCACCAAACCCAGACAGTATTTCAGATGCCAAGAGCTAACTGATAGGAGCCTGATAAGCTGTCTCCTGAGAGGCTCAGCCAGTGCTTGGCAAATACAGAAGTGAATGTTCATAGTTATCTATTGCATGGAACACAGGGTCCCCAATGAAGGAGCTAGAGAATGTACCCAAGGAGCTAAAGGGCTCTGCAACCCTACAGGAGGAACAACAATATGAACTAATGAGTACCCTCCAGAGCTTGTGTCTCTAGCTACATATGTAGCAGAGGATGGCCTAGTAAGCCATCAATGGGAGGAGAGGCCCTTGGTCTTGCAGAGATTATAGTACCCAGTACAGGGGAATGCCAGGGTCAGGAAGCAGAATTGGTTGGGTTGGGGAGCAGGGCGGGGGAGGGTGTTAGGGACTTTCTGGATAGCATTTGAAATGTAAATGAAGAAAATATCTAACAAAAAGAGAAGTATTTCTAACCACGTGATGCAATACAAAGACTGTTGCTTCAAAAATCAGATTTTCCCTCTCTTATCTATATACTTATCTGTTACAGGTAACCACAGGGCCTTTTGATGTTTAGTTTTTAAGTATATATTTTAAATACCTATACTCTATCAGATCTATACTGGTAAAGGTTTTCCCCATTCTGTAGCTGTCTCTTCACTTGAATGATGGCACCCTATGTTTTACAGCAGCTTTTGAATTTCATGTGGTCACATTTGTAAATTATTGGTCTCTATATCTTTGGTTACTAAGACAGGCTTAGAGGTAAAGAATTGAAGAACACAGAATGCCTATACAAGTAAATAAAAATTTATAAGTGGAGCCAAAGTCATAATGTTACTTGCTGAGGCTTGGGCAAATGTTGGAGATAACATCATGACTGTTTATCTAGTGAAAGTTTTGCCCATGGCTAAGGGCCTCAGCTGTCATGGGGAAAGAAAAATAACTATTCTCATTGGTTTTAGCAGGATATATTTTTCACCCCATATATTAGTTTAATTGGGCTAACACAACTCAATGAAAAACATATATTGATATTTTTGAGTAAATTTTAAGAACATGAATTTAAAGAACAATGAAATCCCTGAAGAGCAGGTTTGGTTCTTTAGTTCTACTTTAGGTTTGTGAATAAAGGTGATCATTTATAGAATTACAGTTTTTATTTGAACTAGTATAATAAATAACTGTGAGATTTTTACTTTTACATTTGTTGATTACCAATATACCATTAGGTAGGATGCTTGCAAACTGATTTCATCTTGGTTTAGCCAAAGGAAGCAACTGAGGAATTTCATACCTTACTGGCAGTGGTTGGACTATTATTTACTTTAAGATGGATTATAATTTCAGACATACAAATATGTACATATACTGTATCAATCAAATATAGTAATGATAATTTCTTGAGTAATTATTTCATTCCAGCCACTATGCTGAATTCCAGAAGTATAGAAATATACATGATTTGAGCTGTAAAACACAATAAAGTTATAGCCTTATGAGGAAAATTAGCTTAAAACAATTTCAAGAGTAAAGAGAATTATGAGTTCTAATTTTCAACTTAATTTTTCTTTTTGTTTGAAATACAAAGAGAAACCTACTCATAACATCATTATATAGGGTATATCATTATATTATAGCGAAAAACTGGAAGTAATTTTGAATTTAGAGGGAAAATCTGAATTCTTTAAATTATTTCCTAAGTGCTCACAATATCAAGTTCTCACAGGCAGCTTACAGTTTGTCAATTTTTGAGAGAAGAGAGTAGGAAAAAGGGAAAAAATTATTTTCCTCTTGTGTATTAATATTCAGAAGTGACCCAATATTCAACTCACGTATTTCTCTAATAATATTTTATCATCTTGCAGCTGAAACAAATGTATCATTTTTTAGATACAAAGAAGAATCACTAAAACTTATAAAAACAAATAATATTTATGACTGGCTCTTAAGGTAATATCCAATATAATGCTTATGATTAATCTAGTTCCCCAAATCCTGCTTAGTGAATAAAGTTGTTATTAGTTTTGATAGAGATATGATCTTCAAACTCAAATCATTGACTTGATGCAAACTAGTTTAGATGTCTAGAGAGGGAATACTGATTACATACTGTTACATTTTAAATTTGAAAATGTTTTAATTGTGGTTTCTTAGATAGAATGACGAAGATTACATACATATATATTTTACATATATGTGTACACACATACAGAAAAGAGATTTGTTAAATGATGTGTAGATGAGCAAGAAGGCCCCTAAAAGACTATCTGTAAGTAGGAGACCAGGGAGGTTAGGAGAGCGGCTCAATGAAAGTTACAAAGCTAACTGCTATGGTCTGGACTCAGTCAGTCCCTCAACCCATGAGAGAATCAGGATTCCGGTACTCAGGTGGGCAAGGAGTCAGCAGGGTGACAAACACGAACATCAGAGAGAGTGTTGAATCTGAGTGTAATTTCTCAAAGCGAGCATCAGATTTATATTACAGAAGGAGACAAGGAATTTAAGTAATACATTAAGGTCATCCAAGGTACATTGAGGCTACCTTTTGCAAAATGACTCTTTACACTAAACAGAGGAATATATATATAACAGTTGGCAGGAACCAGGCAGTGTTTACAACTGGGATAAAAATCAGTGTTTGCAACTGGGATAAAAAGCAGCCCCACGTAAGGTTAGCTTATTCTTAGAACCCAGGGGCAAGGGCTTTAAGCCCTTGCCATAATTCCAATTCTAGTCTATTGTATAATCCACCTTCTCTCTAGGCCATTGTAAATTCCTATATATGGGAGTGATTCATCTGTTAGTCTAAGTATTTACTCTATCTCCTTCTTAGACCACAACCTTCCTTCTTCCTAGGCCATTGTAAATTCCTGTATTTACATTTCAGATGTTATTCTAAGTTTACTTTGTAGAACTAGCTGAAATTTCTAACTCTTATCCAGAAAATTGTAATGCCTGATTTCTTTCACTATCTACACTGGAGGCATTTGGTCTGAATGAGTAGCATTCTTACTAAGTTCAAAACCCAAGGTCGCCTCAACTATTTTCTAGAATATTGGAATACTGGCGGAGGCCAATCTAACTTAGGTATATGTCAAATCATTCCTTAGAGGCAATTATAATAAAACAATACTGAAGGAAAGCACATAGATCTGTTCACTGACATAAGAACAAGTTTGGAGCATTCATGCTATGGGATGTCAAGACTCCAGGAGATAACGTTTCCATGAAACTTTTTGCCTCAAATCAGTGTCCAAACTTTTGTGCCTGTCATGCAGTTTCCATTGGAGTGGGTGTGGTAGCTAACTGTGAGTCTGTATCAATAAACTGAGTCTTAGGGATCATTATGTGTACCCTATAGACTAAAGGCTAGAGAACCAGAGATTTTTATGTATGAGGGCCAGAGGGGAATGTCATCTGGTCCCAGAATGGAGACATAGAATTTTCCCTTCCTTGTCCTTTTTATTCTGCCCCGGCCCATGGCTGATTGGCTGGTGCCTGTCTTCCCTATTAAATGCACAAACTCCTCTGGAAACACCTTCCAGACATACCTGATTCAGCTCAGTTGCTACAACCTCACAAAGCCACCTGAGTTTTCTATTTGGCAAGACAGAGCTGGGTCAGTGCCTGCCAAAGCTTGGAGAATATTAAATGCTTTACTAGCTATCCCACATTTCCTTTAGCCAATCAAGTTGCATCCTAGCTGAGCCAGCAAGCTATTTGTCTTGGCTCCTCATCCCTGACAGAGCTCTATAAACCTTTGAAATTATGTTTTGTATGCTAGGGAGGTAACTAATGGAGAAGGAACATGCTAGAAGCTTCAAGATGAGTTTTGTTATCAGGAAAACCAACCATGTGATTTCAGGTTACAGCTTACAGCTCCAAGAAAGGAAGAGAGCAACCAGTGATAGAAATTAGTCACCAGTGGCCAATGATTTAACAAACCATGCCCATATAATGAAACATTTATAAAGACTTCTGAGGGATGGTGTTCAGGAGTCTTAGGTTAGTGAATATACCAAGGCACCAAAGGATGGCAAGCTACCAAGATAAAGATGTACCATGTACCTCTTCCCCACAGACCACAGTGTTTTTACCATGTATTTCTTATCTGGATATTCCTGAGATATATTCCTCCAGAGATACTTATTTTACAGTAAACAATTCTCAGAGGTTTGAGAATCACTCTAACAACTTATAGAACCTGAAGAGAGGGAAGAAATTCCTAAAGGCCACCAAGCTGGGCAGAGATGTGATAGCCTGAGCATTCCACTTGTATCTATTGCTTGAGGTGGAGGCAGTCCTATAGGACTGAACTCAACAGCTAGGTTCACTGACACTCAGAATTAGGGTCAGAATTAAGTTCAATTGCATAGGCAGTGCAGATTACTAAAAGGTAGAACTAGTACAAACATGGACATATTTGGTGTCTGAAAACCCACATGTATGTTGTATTGTAGTTTCTCATTTCTCTGTTTAATTTAGGTATTGCTGCTACAATTGCTTTGGTTAAAAAATCTTGAGAGGAGGTGGGAGTATTGAGCCGGTCAGAGCCTTAAGCAGCATGACAAGCCTTAAGACACATTTCCCCCTTGCCTTTTTTCTATATGTGATGAGCAGCAGCTCTATAAGCAGAGGCTATTCCTATTGTGTGTATTCCAGAGCAAAGGCAATGCACAAGGACAGTGGAGAGACCACAGGCAACAAAGAAGCTTTGGGCTTAACTTTTTTCCATGGAATAATATAGTTCCCTGTATTAGTTAAGGCTCTGGTGATATGGAGTTAAAAATTTATTTTGAGAACTAGAAAACAAGTCTACAGAAGGGTTTTGCCTTTGGCATGATGTGCAAGTAGACTTATTGAGGGTCACCAGAGCTGGAGGAGAAATGGGGGAGAACAGGTGTATCCGTTTCTCTCCCCAATATACCTCCACCTCACCATGCAGTACTTGCAACAGAGCTAACATCCTGGGCTAAGAATAGCATGCATACCTGCACAGAATATAGAGGGGGGCGGGGGAGTCAGAGATTTAGTGGGAGGTGGGATGGAAGCCTAAATGAACTTGTATGAGCTGTGCATCTGGCTCCTGACTTAGAAAAGGCAGGCTACCACTTTATCCTTTCTCTTGGGCTAGCATGAACTCTGAATTGGATGAGACTCCTGGGAACTGACAGATACAAAAGCACCATTGCTCTCATTGCATTTCAGGAAAACCCAACCCAAACCAACCAAGCAACCATAAAATGAACAACAGTGAAAATACAAAACCAGAAGCAACCCCATCCCATGCATCCATGCTCTTCCATGAGCTAGAGCTTGACTATTAAGTCTCTATCTGCACCCAGAAACTGATGAACCAAGAGGAGGTATTTATGACTATCAAGTTCCTCTTTCCTGCCTCAAGACCAAGACCAAGACCAAGACCAAGACCAAGACCAAGACCAAGACCAAGACCAAGACCAAGACAGACCAAGACCAAGACCAAGACCAAGACCAAGACCAGAACTAAAACTAAGGCTGGTATAGAACCAAACCTGATCTAGAACCTTGGGACAAAAGTCAGATCCTTTCTTTGTAAACCCTGAAGCTGAGTTCTATGAAAACACCTTTCTCCCCATTACCTCCTGTATGTTTTTTTTTTAAACTTGTGTTAGAACTTTGTACTTCCTTTTAAGGCTATATTGTATGCCAAGTTCCCATAGCAGAATCCTTTGCTTTGAGGGAGTCAAGTGAAGAGATTAGAGTACCACCAGAAGTTACAGTATCCTGATCAAAAACATCATAGCCCAACCAACTAATAAATTACAATAAGCAACACTTTCCTCATTCTCTGCAAAGGAAATTGACCAGTTTCTAGATTTCTTGGATAGCTGAAATCCATACATTCACCTACTTCCACTTGTTGACTTACAAGTTTACCAAGGAATTTCATTTATTCCCAAACCAGTTTATACCTGTTAAACCATTATGATATACATGGAAGTAATTGTATTTTACTCCACAGAAATTAAGTTGTCCTGCAGTTGCCTCTGATACATCTGTTTCTGCATCAGTTGGTTCTAGCAGCTGGATTCAGTTTGCAGTATTCTCTGTCTTATCAGAACTTACAGCATTATGCAGCTTTTCAGAGACCAGCACCATCTGGCCCCTCTTATTTCAGCTGTGCAAGGTGTCTGCTATGAGCCCCTGGGGCACACTTATCACCAGGTCACTCCTCAGGGGTGAATTCTGGCTCTACAGGAGCCTTCCCACAAGCTTCTGAATTCTGATAGACCTAACATATTCTCTTTGTTCATGAGCCCAGCATCAACTATGAAACAAAGGCAGAATCCTGGTTGTATTAAATTTTCAAGAAGTAGGCTTCTAGTCAAAATTTGGTCTCAAGACAAAACACTCCAGCATTATTTTATATTATGGCTACGACTCCCTATAGTCTTAGCGTATTTGAGCACATCACATCTCTGCCTATGTACTAGAGTTCTCACGGCTTCCCATTGCCCTTACAATAAGACCCCAGATTTTTATCCCATCCTCTATGACCTTACCATAGGTTGTCATGTCCCTATTTATATCTCTCTGCCTTCATATATTAATACTCTATGTTCTCTATATAGGAATCTCTATTTGTCATTTTCTGTGGTTTCAATTATCCAAAGTAAACCACTATCTGAAAATATTATATGGAAACTTACAGAAATAATTTGTAAGTTCTAGGCTGTTCTGAGTAGGGTAAAGACATCTTGTGTTCTCTCTCTCCACCTCACCCAGGATATGAACTGCCATGTATACAGCATGTATACATGTTCACATATATATAGCATGCCAGTTGCCTATGCTGTATATATTGCCTGCCCATTCACCCCACACTAGTCATATGAGTTATTATATTGACCTATCATATTGCAATAAACTTTATGTTATTTAATATTGAAGAAAATTCGGATATAGCCACAAAAAGCTATAACTGCTTTATAAGAATTGAAACCCTTTGACTTAGTAGATAATGGAAAATGACTGTATTTGAAGGTACTAAGATGTATGGTAGGTAGCTCACTTTGCTGATGCCTAATATATATAGTAAATTTTATTTTAAGTATGTTTGTACCGGAGAACCATAGTATATATAGAATTGTAGGATCTTGGAATGAGTTCCCCACAGATGAGGGAGACATAGTTCTTATGTTTCTGCTCATGTTGCAGCTACACTCAGCAAGGCAAAACTGTCTTTGTACTTGTTAAGCTTTTTGTCCAGAAGGTTCTCTTTCTGCATGGCTAATTTCTGATCCTTCAAGTTATAGTCTATCACTAAAGATGAGCCCGTTCTCATTTTGGAGAAACAGCCCAAGAGTTGCATTCTTTCTCTATAACTGTGTTCATTTCTTACCTGTAATTTGTTAACATTTGGAACTACCTTGTTAACTTTGGTAATTTTCTTCTCTGGAAACTCCATCTATCTTCTTTATCTTGTTCACTTTCCTACCCCTTTCAGCAGTCTTTGAACAAAGAATGAATTTAGCTTTTAACAGGCTTAAAATATGCAAATCAATGCAAATTGACTACTTCTAGCTTACAAAGGAATCCAGAAACACAAAATACCTAAATATATGACTTCATTGTTCCAAGCTCAATCAAAGCAAGTCAATAACAGTGTTTACAGTATGCATTATTTATGCACCATAATAATTCATCTCTGAAAGAGGACTGGCTGCTAAAGTCTTCTGCAGTTCTGCTCCAAGATGCTATCAATGAGAGATATATACCATCAGGGCAAAGAAGGGCTGTTGCAAACCATTCACTGATGTGTGTAGCCCAAGCAAATGCACATTACAAATCTTGAAGCAAACACTGAGTCAACACTGTCTCAAAAGAAAAAAGGCACAACTATATGAAGTGAGCCAAGATTTAAGGTAAAGTATGAGTGTCATTTTCTTCTAATGAAGTAACTATTAAATGATACTGGCTTTAAACATATTCTGTTTGTTTAATGTTGACTCATATTTTGTTTCAAAATGTATTGGTGTCCATATGAATCAGAATTCTAGCTGTTTAGGGCTATATCTCTTGTGTATGGAGTTGGATTTAATAAATTCCAACCTTTGGAGAGTTGTATTGCATTAGAGTCTGCTGGAATCTCTCTTTGCTCCATGCACTGGTTATTCTCTTATAACCCAAAAATGATATTATCAACAGGATTGTTTTAAAGATATTTAATATTTGTCTCTATGAGATGGACTAATATAAAGTGTTTACTATGCTTCCTTCTTGCACAGATACTCACAGTGGGAACTGGGTGGATGTATTGCTCAGTACTAGTGACATCTGAGAATTCAGTCTTGCAACAATGCTTCAAACTGCCTGCAGCCCATACGCTACCCCACAGCCATCCTGTCACACTGCTAGAGAGGTGGCAGGACCTGAGAGAATGGAGCCAATAAATAAGGGGGACTGAAGTCTAATGCAGTAGGCAACTTTAATTCAGAGCCTCAGACAATTCATTCTCATGAGTAACGTTATCTTGAGAACAGGCTGTGTACAATCACATGGACAAACTGCATGCGACAAAACCCATGTCTTTTCCATAAAGGCATATAAAGGATAGTTTTAACATTTAATTGAATAGCAACAGCGTGCAATAATGAGCCATCTGAAGTAAACTCACTCCTCTACACTGCACCTGGGAGCAGCATCAAAGCATACTCCAAGAACAATTCTGTATGCTGAAGAAACTGAGGTCCCAGAACTCTTGTCTTGTCTGAGTGTTCTCACAAGCACTCAGAATTCTCTTGCATGACTCCATTCTTGGACTACATTTTGACAACATCTCATGTTGCAATCTCTACCTTCTGAGAAAGAAGATTTGGACTGATAAGTCTTCAGCCTTCATAGTCAATGCCCATTTTGTCTTGGTGATTTGATAGGAGATGAAGAATTGACTTTGCCTCACCAAACATTGCTGGTATAAAAGCACATAAAAGCTCGTTCACTATTCTACTCTGTCTCAAGGCCATGATAGATCTTGGCTCATAGTCTGAGTCAGCCCAAGAAGGTGGGGAAATGGGGGATTTGTAACACGATAAAATAGTATTCTATGCAGTAATTTGTATTGCCGATATTTGGAACACACACACACACACACACACACACACACACACACACACTTTATCTTTCCCAGATAGACATTTGTCAGGACTGTGTGTTCTAAACCACCTTGGGATGAATTGGAGAGAACACTAAAGTTACAGAAGAGATGTTACTTCTCCAGAGATGCTTGCCAGCATGTCATTCATGATGTCTGCTTTTGCAAACCAGGTTTACAGGCCTTAGCGAGGCAAAGCTACAAATTCCCAGATTTCCCACCATTTAGTATAGGCACTGGGAAAGATATACAACTTTCAAAGCTAGGACACTAGCAGTCTTTTGCATGATCTTTCATCTTTGTAGAGATACAGAACACTATGGAGTCCATTGGGATTCCAGTAGATAGGAAGGTTTTTGTTTTTGTTTCTTTTTACCATTCAATGAATTGTGTTGATTACAGAGGGGTGGGAGGAAGAGTTCAGTGAAAGGGCCCAGGATTACTGCTCAATCTCTTCCTTTTCAAATACCAGATATGGCTGGGGAAAGGAGAAAGAAGGCTGAATTTTTAACCATCCTCCTGGATGAAGATATTCTAGAGACCTTTATCCTTCCCCTTTCCTATCAGACTGTAGAAACAGTGGTATCAAGAAATTGGAATTTTCTCAGGAATCTAATGATGGGAAAGGGAAAAAACTGAAGCTGTGCCAGTTGGGGGTGGGTGTGGGGTGGGGGTGGAGCCTATCTCCCAGAAAGGGATATGGCTTAATTCTGAGAACTTTCCAAGCTAAGGCAGGAGCCTAGATGATGGTGATGGGTGGGACACCATCTTACATCTCTTACTGTCTGTTTAATCCCTCACATCATTTCAGGATCTTGGAAGATAGACTTGGGGTTCACGGTATCTCTTTGTTCCTTTTTTAATGTGACCACATTGAATAAATTGTATTATACTTTTTACTCATGTTTAAACTTACCTTTTGAGATTGGCAACCTAGATGACTTATTACAATAGCTAGGGTCCAGGCTCTGACATGAACAATGCCATTAACTGTTTGCAGGGATCTGAGGTTTCTAATTTTCAACTGTTCCTTATATTTTTACTTGAGTGGTCATATTCTTAACAGGATTTTGACCAAAACCAGGACCTTGGGTAAAATGGAAAAGTCACCTGTTTAGAGCTGCTTCCATATTTGTTTTTTGACTCAGGATTCTCTCTCTCTCTCTCTCTCTCTCTCTCTCTCTCTCTCTCTCTCTCTCTCTCTCCCTCTCCCTCTCTCTCTCTCTCTCTCTCTCTCTCTCTCTCTCTCTCTCTCTTCATTCAGTCACATTATATCCTGATTGAAGTTTCATGTCTCCTTCCAGTCCTTTTCCCCATCCCTTCTTCCGTTGCCTGAGGGGAGATCCTTCCTGGGTACCAACCCACCCTGGAACATCAAGTTCCAGGAATATGCAAGACTAGGCATATTCTCTCTCAGTGAGGCCAGACAAGATGGCCCAATTAGGGGGACAGGATCCACACGTAGTCAACAGAGTCAGGGTAAGCCTCTGCTCCAGTTGTTGGGGCACTTGAATGAAGACTAAGCTGCAATCTGCTACATATGTGCAAGGGGGCTGGGTCCATCCTATGTATGCTCTTTGGTTGGTGGTTCAATCTCTGGGGCCTTCAATGGTCCAAGTTAGTTGATCCTGTTGGTCTTTTTATGGAACCTCTATCCCCTTCATGTTCATTCTTATAGTACCCTTGTAGTTCTAGTCTCCATTCCAATATTCCTCAGATAAATCACCAAAACCAAGTTTCCCACCAGTATTTAAAAAGAACAGTTATCACTTGGAGGATGAATAGAGTTCTTCAGACAAATCCCTGACTACTTAAAGTTGAGACTGTAGCTGGGCTGGGGAAGGCAGTGAAGTGATAGAGTACTCAAGAATTGTACATGAGAGACCCTGGGCTCAATCTTCAGCTCCACATACACAAAACCACATTATAAATATGCACACATGGGTGATGGGATATGGCAGGTCAAATAAAGAAACAACTTCTAAACCTTCACTTTCAACTCTGCTTCTCAACCAGCATGGCCAGAACCATATAATCCTTTTATTGCAACACTTTAAACTTCTCTAGTGTGCTTTCAAATGTATAAACATTCCAAACTTCTCATAGAACAAATTCACAATTTGAATCTTACTGACTAAAGCTTTCCAGGAATATAGAAAAATAGATTCCAGGACCCCAATAGCTTTGCTAAGCTTAAAAAATGAGGGTTGAGATGCTGTATAGTCTCCAAAGATTTCTCAAAAGCATGTGAAGAAAGAGCAACAGACCGAGGTGTGCATCTGGGTAGGTTCTTTTTTTTTTTTTTTTTGAAAAGTGTTTTTTATATATATATATATATTTTTTCCCTCAATTACATTTCCAATGCGATCCAAAAAGTCCCCCATAACCTCCCCCCCACTTCCCTACCCATTCATTCCCATTTTTCTTTTTGGCCCTGGCGTTCCCTTGTACTGGGGCATATACAGTTTGCGTGTCCAATGGGCCTCTCTTTTCAGTGATGGCCGACTAGGCCATCTTTTGATACATATGCAGCTAGAGTCAAGAGCTCCGGGGTACTGGTTAGTTCATAATGTTGTTCCACCTATAGGGTTGCAGATCCCTTTAGCTCCTTAGGTACTTTCTCTAGCTCCTCCATTGGGAGCCCTGTGATCCATCCATTAGATGACTGTGAGCATCCACTCCTGTTTTGCTAGGCCCCCGGCATAGTCTCACAAGAGACAGCTACATCTGGGTCCTTTCGATAAAATCTTGTTAGTGTATGCAATGGTGTCAGGGTTTGGAAGCTGATTCTGGGGTGGATCCCTGGATATGGCAGTCTCGACATGGTCCATCCTTTCATCTCAGCTCCAAACTTTGTCTCTGTAACTCCTTCCATGGGTGTTTTGTTCCCAATTCTAAGGAGGGGCATAGTGTCCACACTTCAGTCTTCATTCTTCTTGAGTTTCATGTGTTTAGCAAATTGTATCTTATATCTTGGGTATCCTAGGTTTTGGGCTAATATCCACTACCAGTGAGTACATATTGTGTGAGTTCCGTTGCGAATGTGTTACCTCACTCAGGATGATGCCCTCCAGGTCCATCCATTTGCCTAGGAATTTCATAAATTCATTCTTTTTAATAGCTGAGTAGTACTCCATTATGTAAATGTACCACATTTTCTGCAACCGTTCCTCTGTTGAGGGGCATCTGGGTTCTTTCCAGCTTCTGGCTATTATAAATAAGGCTGCTATGAACATAGTGGAGCATGTGTCCTTCTTACCGGTTGGGACATCTTCTGGATATATGCCCAGGAGAGGTATTGCTGGATCCTCCAGTAGTACTATGTCCAATTTTCTGAGGAACCACCAGACTGATTTCCAGAGTGGTTGTACAAGCCTGCAATCCCACCAGCAATGGAGGAGTATTCGTCTTTCTCCACATCCTCGCCAGCATCTGCTGTCACCTGAAATTTTGATCTTAGCCATTCTGACTGGTGTGAGGTGGAATCTCAGGGTTGTTTTGATTTGCATTTCCCTGATGATTAAGGATGTTGAACATTTTTTCAGGTGCTTCTCTGCCATTCAGTATTCCTCAGGTGAGAATACTTTGTTCAGTTCTGAGCCCCATTTTTTAATGGGGTTATTTGATTTTCTGAAGTCCACCTTCTTGAGTTCTTTATATATGTTGGATATTAGTCCCCTATCTGATTTAGGATAGGTAAAGATCCTTTCCCAATCTGTTGGTGGTCTTTTTATCTTATTGACAGTGTCTTTTGCCTTGCAGAAGCTTTGGAGTTTCTTGAGGTCCTATTTGTCAATTCTCGATCTTACAGCACAAGCCATTGCTGTTCTATTCAGGAATTTTTCCCCTCTGCCCATATCTTCAAGGCTTTTCCCCACTTTCTCCTCTATAAGTTTCAGTGTCTCTATTTTTATGTGAAGTTCCTTGACCCACTTAGATTTGACCTTAGTACAAGGAGATAGGTATGGATCGATTCACATTCTTCTACATGATAACAACCAGTTGTGCCAGCACCAATTGTTGAAAATGCTGTCTTTCTTCCACTGGATGGTTTTAGCTCCCTTGTCGAAGATCAAGTGACCATAGGTGTGTGGGTTCATTTCTGGGTCTTCAATTCTATTCCATTGGTCTACTTGTCTGTCAGTATACCAGAACCATGCAGTTTTTATCACAATTGCTCTGTAGTACAGCTTTAGGTCAGGCATGGTGATTCCACCAGAGGTACTTTTATCCTGGAGAAGAGTTTTTGCTATCCTAGGTTTTTTGTTATTCCAGATGAATTTGCAGATTGCTCCTTCTAATTCCTTGAAGAATTGAGTTGGAATTTTGACGGGGATTGCATTGAATCTGTAGATTGATTTTGGCATGATAGCCATTTTTACAAAGTTGATCCTGCCAATCCATGAGTATGGGAGATCTTGCCATCTTCTGAGATCTTCTTTAATTTCTTTCTTCAGAGATTTGAAGTTCTTATCATACAGATCTTTCACTTCCTTAGTTAGAGTCACATCAAGATATTTTATATTATTTGTGACTATTGAGAAGGGTGTTGTTTCCCTAATTTCTTTCTCAGCCTGTTTATTCTTTGTGTAGAGAAAGGCCATTGACTTGTTTGAGTTAATTTTATATCCAGCTACTTCACTAAAGCTGTTTATCAGGTTTAGGAGTTCTCTGGTGGAATTTTTAGGGTCACTAATATATACTATCATATCATCTGCAAAAAGTGATATTTTGACTTCCTCTTTTCCAATTTGTATCCCCTTGATCTCCTTTTGTTGTCAAATTGCTCTGGCTAATACTTCAAGTACTATGTTGAAAAGGTAGGGAGAAAGTGGGCAGCCTTGTCTAGTCCCTGATTTTAGTGAGATTGCTTCCAGCTTCTCTCCATTTACTTTGATGTTGGCTACTGGTTTGCTGTAGATTGCTTTTATCATGTTTAGGTATGGGCCTTGAATTCCTGATCTTTCCAAGACTTTTATCATGAATGGGTGTTGGATCTTGTCAAATGCTTTTTCTGCATCTAACGAGATGATCATGGGGTTTTTATCTTTGAGTTTGTTTATATAATAGATTACATTGATGGATTTTCGTATATTAAACCATCCCTGCATCCCTGGAATAAAACCTACTTGGTCAGGATGGATGATTGCTTTAATGTGTTCTTGGATTCGGTTAGCAAGAATTTTATTGAGGAGTTTTGCATTGATATTCATAAGGGAAATTAGTCTGAAGTTCTCTATCTTTGTTGGATCTTTCTGTGGTTTAGGTATCAGAGTAATTGTGGCTTCATAGAATGAGTTGGGTAGATTTCCCTCTACTTCTATTTTGTGGAATAGTTTGTGCAGAACTGAGATTAGATCTTCTTTGAAGGTCTGGTAGAACTCTGCACTAAACCCATCTGTTCCTGGGCTTTTTTTTTTTTTGGTTGGGAGACTATTAATGACTGCTTCTATTTCCTTAGGGGATATGGGACTGTTTAGATCGTTAACTTGATCCTGATTTAACTTTGGTACCTGGTATCTGTCTAGAAATTTGTACATTTTGTCCAGGTTTTCCAGTTTTGTTGAGTATAGCCTTTTGTAGAAGGTTCTGATGGTGTTTTGGATTTCTTCAGGATCTGTTGTTATGTCTCCCTTTTCATTTCTGATTTTGTTAATTAGGATTTTGTCTCTGTGCCCTCTAGTGAGTCTAGCTAAGGGTTTATCTATGTTGTTGATTTTCTCAAAGAACCAACTCCTCGTTTGGTTAATTCTTTGAATAATTCTTCTTGTTTCCACTTGGTTGATTTCACCCCTGAGTTTGATTATTTCCTGCTGTGTACTCCTCTTGGGTGAATTTGCTTCCTTTTTTTCTAGAACTTTTAGATGTGTTGTCAAGCTGCTAGTGTGTGCTCTCTCCCGTTTCTTCTTGGAGGCACTCAGACCTATGAGTTTCCCTCTTAGGAATGCTTTCATTGTGTCCCATAGGTTTGGGTATGTTGTGGCTTCATTTTCATTAAACTCTAAAAAGTCTTTAATTTCTTTCTTTATTTCTTCCTTGACCAAGATATCATTGATAAGAGTGTTGTTCATTTTCCACATGAATGTTGGCTTTCCATTATTTATGTTGTTATTGAAAGTCAGTCTTAGGCCATGGTGGTCTGATAGGATACATGGGACAATTTCAATATTTTTGTATCTGTTGAGGCCTGTTTTGTGACCAATTATATGGTCAATTTTGGAGAAGGTCCTGTGAGGTGCTGAGAAGAAGGTATATCCTTTTGTTTTAGGATAAAATGTTCTGTAGATATCTGTCAGATCCATTTGTTTCATAACTTCTATTAGTTTCACTGTGTCCCTGTTTAGTTTCTGTTTCCACGATCTGTCCATTGATGAAAGTGGTGTGTTGAAGTCTCCCAGTATTATTGTGTGAGGTGCAATGTGTGCTTTGAGCTTTACTAAAGTGTCTTTAATGAATGTGGCTGCCCTTGCATTTGGAGCGTAGATATTCAGAATTGAGAGTTCCTCTTGGAGGATTTTACCTTTGATGAGTATGAAGTGTCCCTCCTTGTTTTTTTTGATAACTTTGGGTTGGAAGTCGATTTTATCCGATATTAGAATGGCTACTCCAGCTTGTTTCTTCAGACCATTTGCTTGGAAAATTGTTTTCCAGCCTTTCACTCTGAGGTAGTGTCTGTCTTTTTCCCTGAGATGGGTTTCCTGTAAGCAGCAGAATGTTGGGTCCTGTTTGTGTAGCCAGTCTGTTAGTCTATGTCTTTTTATTGGGGAATTGAGTCCATTGATATTAAGAGATATTAAGGAAAAGTAATTGTTGCTTCCTTTTATTTTTGTTGTTAGAGTTGGCATTCTGTTCTTGTGGCTGTCTTCTTTTTGGTTTGTTGAGGGATTACTTTCTTGCTTGTTCTAGGGCGTGATTTCGGTCCTTGTATTGCTTCTTTTCTGTTATTATCCTTTGAAGGGCTAGATTCGTGGAAAGATAATGTGTAAATTTGGTTTTGTCGTGGAATACTTTGGTTTCTCCATCTATGGTAATTGAGAGTTTGGCCGGGTATAGTAGCCTGGGCTGGCATTTGTGTTCTCTTAGTGTCTGTATAACATCTGTTCAGGCTCTTCGGGCTTTCATAGTCTCTGGTGAAAAATCTGGTGTAATTCTGATAGGCCTGCCTTTATATGTTACTTGACCTTTCTCCCTTACTGCTTTTAGTATTCTATCTTTATTTAGTGCATTTGTTGTTCTGATTATTATGTGTCTGGAGGAATTTCTTTTCTGGTCCAGTCTATTTGGAGTTCTGTAGGCTTCTTGTATGATCATGGGCATCTCTTTCTTTATGTTTGGGAAGTTTTCTTCTATTATTTTGTTGAAGATATTAGCTGGCCCTTTAAGTTGAAAATCTTCATTCTCATCAACTCCTATTATCCGTAGGTTTGGTCTTCTCATTGTGTCCTGGATTTCCTGGATGTTTTGAGTTAGGATCCCTTTGCATTTTGTATTTTCTTTGATTGTTGTGCCGATGTTCTCTATGGAATCTTCTGCACCTGAAATTCTCTCTTCCATTTCTTGTATTCTGTTGCTGATGCTCGCATCTATGGTTCCAGATCTCTTTCCTAGGGTTTTTATCTCCAGCGTTGCCTCGCTTTGGGTTTTCTTTATTGTGTCTACTTCCCTTTTTAGTTCTAGTATGGTTTTGTTCATTTCCATCACCTTTTTTGATGTGTTTTCCTGTTTTTCGTTAAGGACTTCTACCTGTTTGGTTGTGTTTTTCTGCTTTTCTTTAAGGTCTGTAACTCTTTAGCAGTGCTCTCCTGTATTTCTTTAAGTGAGTTATGAAAGTCCTTTTTGATGTCCTCTACCATCATCATGAGAAATGTTTTTAAATCTGGGTCTAGATTTTCGGTTGTGTTGGGGTGCCCAGGACTAGGTGGGGTGGGAGCGCTGCGTTCTGATGATGGTGAGTGGTCTTGATTTCTGTTAGTAGGATTCTTACGTTTGCCTTTCACCATCTGGTAATCTCTGAAGCTAGCTGTCATAGTTGTCTCTTGTTAGAGCTTGTTCCTCAGGTGACTCTGTTAGCCTCTATAAGCAGACCTGGTAGGCTAGCTCTCTCCTTAGTTTCAGTGGGCAGAGTATTCTCTGCAGGCAAGCTCTCTTCTTGCAGGGAAGGTACCCATATATCTGGTGTTCGAACCTGCCTCCTGGTAGAAGTTGTGTTCCACTCACCAGAGGTCTTAGGATCCCGCAGGGAATCCTATGTGGGCCCCTGAGGGTGTAGGGAGACTCCGCTGGCAAGGCACCCCGGTGCTCGAGTGGAGTGGAAGGGTCTTGTGCCCCAGGTCAGGCCCGGGTAGTCTGCTTCCCTATTTATCATAGTCTATGGTTCCGCGCGATTGGATTGGGGCAGATGCTGTGTTCCACTCACCAGAAGTCTTAGGATCCCGTGGGGAATCCTGTGTGGGCCCTTGCGGGTGTCGGGAGACTCCACTTGCAAGGCACCCCGGTGCTCAAGTGGAGTGGAAGGGAGTTGTGCCCCATGTCAGGCCCGGGTAGTCTGCTTCCCTATTTACCGCAGTCTCAGGTTCCGTGCAATAGGATTGGGGCAGACGCTGTGTTCCACTCACCAGAGGTCTTAGGATCCCGCAGGGAATCCTATGTGGGCCCCTGCGGGTGTCGGGAGACTCTGCTGGCAAGGCACCCCGGTGCTCGAGTCTGGGTAGGTTCTTAAAACAATCCCAATTTGTTGAGAACACATGTATATGGTTTATTTTAAGCAAATTCAAATTTATTTCTCGGCCTTCCAATTCTCGTATGCCTTCCTACCATTCTATCTTCCCAACTCCATGTGCTCTTTTTTTCTTTTAAAACTCATGGAATGCATTTAGTGCTGCCTGTATGTGCATGGATATAGGGCCATCTACTGGAGCATGAGGAGCCTCCCTAGAGAAAACTGGCTTCCTCTCTCCAAGCACCTATCAATTGCCTACACCTCCTTAACTAGGGGTGGGACAATGTGATCCCCTCCTCCATGTCTGGCTTGTTCTTGTACAGGTCTTGTGCATAAAGACATAGCTGTTGTAAGGTTTATGTGTATAATGGCCTTGCCCTATTTGGTAAATACAGCCTCACAGCAGGCCCTATTACTTGAGGCTCTGAGTTTCACAAGGAGGAAATGCAATATGGATGTGATAAAACTCCCGTTTGGCGCTGAGTCTTTTTCTCACCTCTGGCAGAACTTTCTCAAATATCAATCCTAGGACACACTAAAATTTTCATCCATTGGTAGGATCAGTGGGAGTACAGCATCATTCTTTGTCCTTGGTAAAGGAACCTAATGAAACTCCTGGTATAAGGAAACACCAGACAAACCCTACTGAGATATTCTATAAAATAGCTGGGATGAGTTCTTTACAAATATCAAGGCCATGAATGTCAAGGAGATGTAGAAAAAAACCTAAAGAAAAATGACAATTTAGTACAACTGTGGGATTCTGTACCAGCTTGTTTTACTATAAAAAGATGTGATGGGTAGAACTGGCAAAACCGAGTAAGGTCTGAGGATTATGTGACAGTGCTAATGATTCTGAGGGTCCTATCGTAGTTCTTGGGAAAGTGCACTTGTTTAAATTCTTCAGGGTCCATTTCCTTCAAACAATCACTAAATATGACTTAGCTAAATACTCTCTCTCTCTCTCTCTCTCTCTCTCTCTCTCTCTCTCAATTCTCTCCAACTTCTACTTCTTCCGTGAAAACTTTTAGAAAACTTAAAATTATTGTATAAAGAACTTTAACCCTGAGCCCCTTGATGTGTGTAAAAATTGATATTATGTATATAGAGGGCTAGCATGTTTTCTGCCACCCAACAATGATAGCAGGAACAATGGAGCTTAATAGTAGTGTTGGTCTTAACTGTAACAGAGAGGTTATATGTGTGGTATCAGAGACATTGGTTGAGAGAGACTCTGAATGAAGGTTGAGCAGCCTCCCATTCAACATTTATCTAGATGAAAACAGGAAGTAATGAGAGAAGAGGATCATTTTCCCCCTGGTTATCTACTCATGCAAGGATACTGGTAGGTAGGGATTTGAAAGGGTAAATTCTACAGGTTCAAAGGTGAATGAACATTTAGAATGATCCTTAAGGAGTTGGAGACTGATCTGAGCTTCTTTCTTACCAGAAGGCAGCATTTCCAACACTCATGAGTGGGTATGAATGAATTTGGTTAAGGTTGCTAATAGGAACATGAATGAGAGGTTATAAACAGGAACATGGGTTCCTTACTATTGAGTGCACCATTGAAGATGAATGCCTTCTCCTCCACTATCCACCAGTTACTACCTTTAAGTGTGGGAACTCATTAACCCATGACAGGATGTTGATAGTCTCAGGCTTATGTTAGTCTTGCTCAGATAAAACTTCTGTGAGTTAAAAAATGCAATGGTCATTGTGGTGGTTTGAATAGGTTTGGTTTCCCATAGATTCATGTGTTTGAATGCTTCGCTTTTAAGGAGTGGCCTTATTATGAGATATGGCATTGGTGGAGTAGGTGTGGCCTTATTGGAGGAAGTGCATCACTGTGGAAGTGGGTTTTGAGTTACTCCCAGTGAGAGAGCCTCCTTCTTGCTTCCTATGGATCAAGATATAGAACTCTCAGCTCCCCAAGTACAATGTCTGCCTATATTCTGCCATGCTTCATGCCATGATGATAATGGACAGAACCTCTGAAACTGTAAGCCATACCCAATTAAATATTTTTCTTATAAGAGTTGTCTTGGTCATGGTGTTTCATCACAGCACTAAAACCCTAATGAATACAGAAGTCAAGCCATACCAAGAAGACAGTGCTCCAGAACACTCTACTCCTTTCTCTCTCTCTCTCTCTCTCTCTCTCTCTCTCTCTCTCTCTCTCTCTCTCTTTTTTACGTTTTTTTGTTACATATTTTCCTCAATTCCAATTCCAATGCTATCCCAAAAGTCCCCCATACCCTCCCCCCCCACTCCCTTACCCACCCACTCCCCCTTTTTGGCCCTGGCGTTCCCCTGTACTGGGGCATATAAAGTTTGCATGTCCAATGGGCCTCTCTTTCCAGTGATGGCCTACTAGGTCATCTTTTGATACATATGCCGCTAGAGTCAAGAGCTCTGGGGTACTGGTTAGTTCATAATGTTGGTGCACCTACAGGGGTGCAGATCTCTTTAGCTCCTTGGATACTTTCTCTAGCTCCTCCATTGGGAGGCCTGTGATCCATCCATTAGCTGACTGTGAGCATCCACTTCTGTGTTTGCTAGGCCCCGGCCTAGTCTCACAAAACACACCTATATCAGGGTCCTTTCAGCAAACGCTTGCTAGTGTATGCAATGGTGTCATCGTTTGGAGGCTAATTATGGGATGGATCTGTGGATATGGCAGTCTCTAGATGGTCCATCCTTTTGTCTAAGCTCCAAACTTTGTCTCTGTAACTCCTTCCATGGATGATTGTTTCCAATGCTAAGAAGGGGCAAAGTGTCCACACTTTGGTCTTCCTTCTTCTTCACTTTCAAGTGTTTTAAAAATTGTCTCTTATATCTCAGGTATACTAAGCTTCTGTGCTTATATCCACATATCAGTGAGTATATATTATTTGAGTTCTTTTGTGATTGTGTTACCTCACTCAGGATGATGCCCTCCAGGTCCATCCATTTGCCTAGGAATTTCATAAATTCATTCTTTTTATTAGCTGAGTAGTAATCCATTGTATAAATGTAGAACAATTTTTGTATCTATTCCTCTGTTGAGGGGCATCTGGGTTCTTTCCAGCTTCTGGCTATTATAAATAAAGCTGCTATGAACATAGTGGAGCATGTGTCCTTCTTACCGGTTGGGACATCTTCTGGATATATGCTCAAGAGAGGTATTGCTGGATACTCCAGTAGTACTATGTCCAATTATCTGAAGAACCACCAGACTGATTTCCAGAGTGGTTGTACAAGCTTGCAATCCCACCAACAATGAAGGAGTGTTCCTCTTTCTCCATATCCTCGCCAGCATCTGCTGTCACCTGAATGTTTGATCTTAGCCATTCTGACTGGTGTGAGGTGGAATCTCAGGGTTGTTTTGATTTGCATTTCCCTGATGATTAAGGATGGTGAGCATTTTTTCAGGTGCTTCTCAGCCATTTGGTATTCCTCAGGTGAGAATTCTTTGTTTAGCTCTGAGCCCCATTTTTTAATGGGGTTATTTGATTTTCTGGAGTCCACCTTCTTGAGTTCTTTATATATATTGGATATTAGTCCCCTATCCGATTTAGGATAGGTAAAGATCCTTTCCCAATCTGTTGGTGGCCTTTTTGTCTTATTGACAGTGTCTTTTGCCTTGCAGAAGCTTTGCAGTTTCATGAGGGCCCATTTGTCAATTCTCGATCTTACAGCACAAGCCATTGCTGTTCTATTCAGGAATTTTTCCCCTGTGCACATATCTTCGAGGCTTTCCCCCACTTTCTCCTCTATAAGTTTCAGTGTCTCTGGTTTTATGCGGAGTTCCTTGATCCACTTAGATTTGACCTTAGTACAAGGAGATAGGAATGGATCGATTCCCATTCTTCTACACGATAACCACCAGTTGTGCCAGCACCATTTGTTGAAAATGCTGTCTTTCTTCCACTGAATGGTTTTAGCACCCTTGTCGAAGATCAAGTGACCATAGGTGTGTGGGTTCATTTCTGGGTCTTCAATTCTATTCCATTGGTCTACTTGTCTGTCATTATACCAGTACCATGCAGTTTTTATCACAATTTTTATCACAATTGCTTTAGGTCAGACATGGTGATTCCACCAGAGGTTCATTTATCCTTGAGAAGAGTTTTTGCTATCCTAGGTTTTTTGTTATTCCAGATGAATTTGCAGATTGCTCTTTCTAATTCAATGAAGAATTGAGTTGGAATTTTGATGGGGATTGCATTGAATCTGTAGATTGCTTTTGGCAATATAGCCATTTTTACTATATTGATCCTGCCAATCCATGAGCAAGGGAGATCTTTCCATCTTCTGAGATCTTCTTTAATTTCTTTCTTAAGAAACTTGAAGTTCTTATCATACAGATCTTTCACTTCCTTAGTTAGAGTCATGCCAAGATATTTTATATTATTTGTGACTATTGAGAAGGGTATTGTTTCCCTAATTTCTTTCTCAGCCTGTTTATTCTTTGTGTAGAGAAAGGCCATTGACTTGTTTGAGTTAATTTTATATCCAGCTACTTCACTAAAGCTGTTTATCAGGTTTAGGAGTTATCTGGTGGAATTTTTAGGGTCACTTATATATACTATCATATCATCTGCTATAAGTGATATTTTGACTTCCTCTTTTCCAATTTGTATCCCCTTGATCTCCTTTTGTTGTGGAATTGCTCTGGCTTGGACTTCAAGTACTATGTTGAAAAGGTAGGAAGAAAGGGGGCAGCCTTGTCTAGTCCCTGATTTTAGTGGGATTGCTTCCAGCTTCTCACCATTTACTTTGATGTTGGCTACTGGTTTGCTGTAGATTGCTTTTATCATGTTTAGGTATGGGCCTTGAATTCCTGATCTTTCCAAGACTTTTATCATGAATGGGTGTTGAGTCTTGTCAAAAGCTTTCTCTGCATCTAATGAGATGATCATGTGGTTTTTGTCTTTGAGTTTGTTTATATAATGGATTACGTTGATGGATTTCCATATATTAAACCATCCCTGCATCCCTAGAATTAAACCTACTTGGTCAGCATGGATGATTGCTTTAATGTGTTCTTGGATTCGGTTAGCAAGAATTTCATTGAGTATTTTTGCATTGATATTCATAAGGGAAATTGGTCTGAAGTTCTCTATCTTTGTTGGATCTTTCTGTGGTTTAGGTATCAGAGTAATTGTGGCTTCATAGAATGAGTTGGGTAGAGTACCTTCTGTTTCTATTTTGTGGAATAGTTTGTGCAGAACTGGGATTAGATCTTCTTTGAAGGTCTGTTAGAACTGTGCACTAAACCCATCTGGTCTTTTTTTGTTTGGGAGACTATTAATGATTGCTTCTATTTCTTTTGGGAATATGTGACTGTTTAGATCGTTAACTAAATCCTGATTTAACTTTGTTACCTGGTATCTGTCTAGAAATTTGTCCATTTCGTCCAGGTTTTCCAGTTTTGTTGAGTATAGCCTTTTGTAGAAGGTTCTGATGGTGTTTTGGATTTCTTCAGGATCTGTTGTTATGTCTCCCTTTTCATTTCTGATTTTGTTAATTAGGATTTTGTCCCTGTGCCCTTTAGTGAGTCTAGCTAAGGGTTTATCTATGTTGTTGATTTTCTCAAAGAACCAACTCCTCGTTTGGTTAATTCTTTGAATAGATCTTCTTGTTTCCACTTGGTTGATTTCACCCCTTAGTTTGATTATTTCCTGCAATCTACTCCTCTTGGGTGAATTCTCTTCCTTTTTTTTCTAGAGCATTTATATGTGTTGTCAAGCTGCTAGTGTGTGCTATTTCTAGTTTCTTTTTGGAGGCACTCAGAGCTATGAGTTTCCCTCTTAGGAATGCTTTCATTGTATCCCATAAGTTTGGGTATGTTGTGGCTTCATTTTCATTAAACTCTAAAATGTCTTTAATTTCTTTCTTTATTCCTTCCCTGACCAAGGTATCATTGAGAAGAGTGTTGTTCAGTTTCCACGTGAATGTTGGCTTTCTATTATTTATGTTGTTATTGAAGATCAGCCTTAGTCCATGGTGGTCTGATAGGATGCATGGAACACTTTCAGTATTTTTGTATATGTTGAGGCCTGTTTTGTGACTAATTATATGGTCAATTTTGGAGAAGGTCCCATGAGGTGCTGAGAAGAAGGTATAATCTTTTGTTTTAGGATAAAATGTTCTGTAGATATCTGTTAAGTCCAATTGTTTCATAACGTCTGTTAGTTTCACTGAGTCCCTGTTTAGTTTCTGTTTCCAAGATCTGTCCAGTGATGAAAGTGCTATGTTGAAGTCTCCCACTATTATTGTGTGAGGTGCAATGTGTGCTTTGAGCTTTACTAAAGTGTCTTTAATAAATGTGGCTGCCCTTGCATTTGGAGCATAGATATTCAGAATTGAGAGTTCTTCTTGGAGGATTTTACCTTTGATGAGTATGAAGTGTCCCTTCTTGTCTTTTTTGATAACTTTGGGTTGGAAGTCGATTTTATTCGATATTAGAATGGCTACTCCAGCTTGTTTCTTTAGAACATTTGCTTGGAAAATTGTTTTCCAGCCTTTCACTCTGAGGTATTTTCTGTCTTTTTCCCTGAGATGGGTTTCCTGTAAGCAGCAGAATGTTGGGTCCTGTTTGTATAGCCAATCTGTTACTCAATATCTTTTTATTGGGGAATTGAGTCCATTGATATTAAGAGATATTAAGGAAAAGTAATTGTTGCTTCCTTTTATTTTTGTTGTTAGAGTTGGCATTCTGTTCTTGTGGCTGCCTTCTTTTTGGTTTGTTGAGGGGTTACTTTTTTGCTTTTTCTACGGCGTGATTTCCGTCCTTGTATTGTTTTTTTCTGTTATTATCCTTTGAAGGGCTGGATTCATGGAAAGATAATGTGTGAATTTTTTTTTTCGTGGAATACTTTGGTTTCTCCATCTATGGTAATTGAGAGTTTGGCTCGTATAGTAGCCTGGGCTAGCATTTGTGTTCTCTTAGTGTCTGTATAACATCTGTCCAGACTCTTCTGGCTTTTATAGTCTCTGGTGAAAAGTCTGGTGTAATTTTGATAGGTCTGCCTTTATATGTTACTTGCCCTTTCTCCCTTACTGCTTTTAATATTCTATCTTTATTTAGTGCATTTGTTGTTCTGATTATTATGTGTCGGGAGGAATTTCTTTTCTGGTCCAGTCTATTTGGAATTCTGTAGGCTTCTTATATGTTCATGGGCATGTCATTCTTTAGGTTTGGGTATTTTTCTTCTATAATTTTGTTGAAGATATTTGCTGGCCCTTTAAGTTGAAAATCTTCATTCTCATCAACTCCTATTATCCATAGGTTTGGTCTTCTCATTGTGTCCTGGATTTCCTGGATGTTTTGAGTTAGGATCTTTTCCTTTTTTGTATTTTCTTTGATTGTTGTGCCCATGTTCTCTATGGAATCTTCTGCACCTGAGATTCTCTCTTCCATCTCTTGTATTCTGTTGATGATGCTCGAATCTATGGTTCCAGATTTCTTTCCTAGGGTTTCTATCTCCAGCGTTGCCTCACTTTGGGTTTTCTTTATTGTGTCTACTTCCCTTTTTATGACTTGGATGGTTTTATTCAATTCCATCACCTGTTTGGTCGTGTTTTCCTGCAATTCTTTAAGGGATTTTTGTGTTTCCTCTTTGAGGTCTTCTGCCTGTTTAGCTGTGTTCTCCTGTATTTCTTTAAGTGAGTTATTAAAGTCCTTGTTGATGTCCTCTACAATCATCATGAGATATGCTTTTAAATCTGGGTCTTGCTTTTCTGGTGTGTTGGGGTGCCCAGGACTAGGTGGGGTGGGAGTGCTGCGTTCTGATGATGGTGAGTGGTCTTGATTTCTGTTAGTAGGATTCTTACGTTTTCCTTTCGCTATGTGGTAATTTCTGAAGCTAACTGTTATAGTCGTCTCTGGTTACAGCTTGTTCCTCAGGTGACTCTGTTAGCCTCTATCAGCAGACCTGGGAGACTAGCTCTCTCCTTAGTTCCAGTGGTCAGAGTATTCTCTGCAGGCAAGCTCTCTTCTTGCAGGGAAGATGCTCAGATATCTGGTGTTCGAACCTGCCTCCTGGCAGAAGTTGTGTTCCAGTCACCAGAGGTCTTAAGGTCCCATGGAGGGTCCTGTGAGGACCTTGGGGGTGTCCGGAAACTCTGCGCGCAAGGAACCCCAGTACTGGAGTGGACCAGAAGGGACTTGTGCCCCTGATCAGGCCGGGTTATCTGCTTCCCTAGTTAATGCAGTCTCAGGTCCCGCGCAATTGGATTGGAGCAGACTCACCAGAGGTCTTAGGATCCCATGGGGGATCCTGTGTGGGCCCTTGCGGGTGTCTGGAGACTCCGTGGGCAACACACTCTGGTGCTGGAGTCTGCTCCTTTCTCTTACTCTTACATTCTTCCTACTCTTTTCTTTTCCATGATATCATCTACACCTTAGAAAAGTTGATGTAGATAGTTCATGACTGAACATTCAACAGTTACTTATTCCTAGCATTTTTAGTAGTCATGAGTCCTATAGTTATAACTATACATTCCAAACAGTAGCTTTTCTAGCAATAGTGGACAGTGGCACTAATATATGAACACAAATATTTGGAAGGGAATTTGACAGATATTTCACATCAAGTGGACACTTCAGTGGGCTATGACCCTTCAGCCATGAGTTTTTGATCAGGTTTACAATGCCAGATGTGAATTACCTCCCATAGAGCAGACCTCAAATGCAATCAGAAAGCAGTTGGCTATTCCCATGATAGACTTGCCACTATTGCACTAGTGGGCATGTCCTGCCTAGGAAGTCATTAATGTAATATTCAGGGTCCACAGTTAGGAAAGACTGTTGACAGTTCTCCCCCAGCAGACTGCATAGCACTTTCTGGCACTATGAGGTTTGGCCAACAGAGCCTGAGTTTCTAGTTAGTCCCAGCTTGATTTTTTTTTTTTAACATATTGTGATGAAAGTTTAAGGGGTATCTAGCCACAGGATCTTACTAGCTGATCACTCCAAGGCTTAGTCTGACTTCTTTTCTCTTGCTACCCTTTATTCATTCTTTCCTATAGAGTCTCTACCCCTTCCTCATTTCCATTTTGTCAACACTCAATATCCTATATTTTGTTTATTTTTTCTTCAACATTTTTATTTTTCTAGTCCTCAGAATATCTGGCTTATTGATTGCAAATGTGTGAAGTAGAGAGCTTGAGGACATTTAGTGACCATCATCAGGGGAACACTATCACCAATACAGCTGCTTGTTCTGCACTGTTTCTGTATATATTTGATGTTATAGACAGACTGTTTATCTCCTACAGATCACATGTTGAAATCCTAACCCCAGTGTGATGACTTTTGAGGGGGCTGGGGCACTTTGTTAGGTGATTATGTCACAAGGGTGGAACTTTCATGAATTTAATTAGTGCTACATAAAGTGGCTCCTGAGAGTTCTCTTCCTTCTACATTGTGAAGGTGTAGAAAGAGTATACACTATGTGAAATCAGGAAATGACTCATCAGACACTAAACCTGCCTTGATCTCACATGTCACAAGATCCAGAACTTAAATTTTTTTTTTCGTTTTTCTCTCCGGTGACTCTCTAAGGCAGGTTTACTCAGGAGCACACAGGCCGCAAAACCGGCAAAGCAGCTAGGACAGGCTCCTATGGGCCTACATCTGCACCCAGGAGGTAGAGCTGATCTTCAGTCCTCTGTGCACCTTCCCTGCCAGAGGATAGCTTGCCTCCAGGAAGTGTCTGACCCAGGGACTCAGGAGGCAGGACTGTTCTGCAGCCCTCTGTGCACTGATCTTGCCAGGAGAGAGCTGGTCTCCCAGGAGTGCTGACACAGGCTTACATACTCACAGAAGGAATAAGCTCCAGCCAGAGACAGCAAGAACATCTAACACCAGAGATTACTAGATGGTGAAAGGCAACTACAAGAATCTTACCAACAGAAACCAAGACTAATAGTCATCATCAGAACCAAGTACTCCCACCACAGTGAGTCCTAGATACCCCAACACACTGGAAAAGCAAGATTTGGATTTAAAATCATATCTCATGATTCTGGTAGAGGATTTTAAGAAGGACATTAATAACTCCCTTAAAGAAATACAGGAGAAAACAGGTAAAAAGGTAGAAGCCCTAAAAGAGGAAACACAGAATTACAGGAAAACACAACCAAACAGGTGAAAGAATTGAAAGAAAAATCCAGAATCTAAAAATGGAAGTAGAAACAATAAAGAAGTCACAACGGGAGACAACTCTGGAGATAGAAAACCTAGGAAAGAAATCAGGAGCCATAGATTCAAGCATCATCAACAGAATACAAGAGATAGATGAGAGAATCTCAGGTGCAGAAGATTCCATAGAAAATATTGACACAAAAATCAAAGAAAATGCAAAAGGTAAAAAGATCCTAACTCAAAATATCCAGGAAATCCAGGACACAATGAGAAGACCAAACCTAAGGATAATAGGCACAGATGAGAATGAAGATTTTTCAACTTAAAGGGCCATTAAATATCATCAACAAAATTATAGAAGAAAACTTCCCTAACCTAAAGAAAGAGATGCCAATGAACATAGAAGAAGCCTACAAAATGCCAAATATTTTGTCCAGAAAAGAAACTCTTCCTGTCACATAATAATCAAAACACCTAATGCACAAAACAAAGAAAGAATATTAAAAGCAGTAAGTGAAAAATGTCAAGTAACATATAATGGCAGACCTATTAGAACTATACCAGATTTCTTACCAGACTATGAAAGCCAGAAGATCCTGGACAGATGTCATACAGAACTTAAGAGAACACAAATGCCAGCCCAGACTATTATACCCAGCAAAATTCTCAATCACTATAGAAGGAGAAACCAAAGTATTCCATGAAAAAAACAAATTTACACAATATCTTTCCACAAATCCAACCCTTCAAAGGATATTAAAGAGAAAACTCTAACACAAGGAAGGAAAGTACGCCCTAGAAAAAGCAATAAAGTAATCTTTAAACAAATCTAACAGAAGATAGCCACATGATCAGAATCCCAACTCTAACAACAACAACAACAACAAAAACAGGAAGCAGCAATTACTTTTCCTTAATATCTCTTAGCATCAGTGAACTCATTTCCCCAATAAAAAGACATAGACTAACAGACTGGCTACTTAAATAGGACCCAACATTTTCCTACATACAGGAAACCCACCTCAGGGACAAAGACAGATACTGCCGAAGAATAAAAGGCTAGAAAACAATTTTACAAGCAAAATGTCTGAAGAAACAAGCTGGAGTAGCTATTCTAATAACGAATAAAATTAACTTTCAACTTAAAGATATCAAAAAAGACAAGGAGAGACACTTCATACTCATCAAAGGAAAAATCTACCAAGATGAACTCTAAAGTCTGAACATATATGTTCCAAATGCAAAGGCATCCACTTTCATTAAAGAAACTTTACTAAAGTTCAAAGCACACATTGTGCTGCACACAATAATAGTGGGGGACTTCAATACCAAACTCTCAGCAATGGACAGATCATGGAAACAGAAACTAAACAGAGATACAGTGAAACTAACAGAAATTATGAACCAAATGGATTTAACAGATATCTATAGAACATTTTATCCTAAAACAAAAGTATATACCTTTTTCTCAGCACCTCATGGTACCTTCTCCAAAACTGATCATATAATTGGTCACAAAACAGGCCTCAATAGATACAAAAATATTGAAATAATCCCATGTATCCTATTAGATCATCATGAACTAAGGCTGATCTTCAATAACAATATAAATAATAGGAAGACCACATACAACTGGAAGCTGAACAACACTCTATTCAATGATAACTTGGTCAAGGAAGAAAGAAAGAAAGAAATGAAAGACTTTTTAGTGTTTAGTGAAAATGAAGCCACAACATACCCAAACTTATGGGACACAATGAAAGCAGTCCTAAGAGGAAAACTCATAGCTCTGAGTGCCTCCAAAAAGAAACTGGAGAGAACACACTCTAGCAGCTTGACAGCACACTTAAAGCTCTAAAACAAAAGGAAGCAAATTTACCCAAGAGGAGCAGAGGTCTGGAAATAGTCAAACTCGGGGCAGAAATCAACCAAGTAGAAACAAAGAGAACTATACAAAAAAATCAACCAAACAAGGAACTGATTCTTTTAGAAAATAGACAAACCCTTAGCCAGACTCATTAGAGGACACAGGGACATTATCCTAATTAACAAAAATCAGAAATGAAAAGAGAGACATAACAACAGAATCTGAGGAAATCCAAAACATCATCAGATCCTACTACAAAAGCCTATACTCAACGAAACTGGAAAACCTGGGTGAAATGGCCAATTTTCTAGACAAGATACCAAGTGCCAAAGTTAAATCAGGATCATATTAATAATCTAAACAATCCCATATCCCCTAAAAAATAGAAACAGTCATCAATAGTTTCTCAATGAAATGCCCAGGACAAGATGGGTTTAGTGAAGAGTTTTCTCAGACCTTCAAAGAAGACCTGATTCCAACTCTATTCAAACTATTCCACAAAATAGAAACAGAAGGTACTCTACCCAGTTCATTCCATGAAGCCACAATTACTCTGATATCTAAACCACACAAAGACCCAACAAATAAAGAGAACTTCAGACCAATTTCCCTTATGAATATTGACGCAAAAATACTCAATAAAATTCTTGCACACCAAATCCAAGAACACATGAAAATGATCATCCATCATGCCCAAGTAGGCTTCATCTCAGGGATGCAGGGATGGTCCAATATATTATAACAAAAAACCTAGGATAGCAAAAACTCTTCTCAACAATAAAAGAATCTCTGGGGGAATCACTATGCCTGACCTAAAGCTGTATTACAGAGGAACTGTGATAAAAACTTCATGATACTGGAACAACAATAGACAGGTAGATCAATAGAATAGAATTGAAGACCCAGAAATGAACCCACACACCTATGGTCACTTGATCTTTCACAAAGGAGCTAAAACCACCCAGTGGAAAAAGACAGCATTTTCAACAAATGGTGCTGGCACAACTGGCAGTTAGCATGTAGAAGAATATTAATTGATCCATTTTTATCTCCTTGTTCAAAGCTAAAGTCTAATTGGATCAAGGAACTCCACATAAATCCAGAGACACTGAAACTTATAGAGGAGAAACTGGGGAAAAGCCTTGAAGATATGGGCACAGGGGAAAAATTCCTGAACAGAACAGAAATGGCTTGTGCTGTAAGATTGAGAATTAACAAATGGGACCTCATAAAATTTCAAAGCTTCTGTAAGACAAAAGACACTGTCAATAAGACAAAAAGGCAACCAACAGATTGGGAAAAGATTTTTACCAATCCTCAATCTGATAGAGGGCTAATATCCAATATATACAAAGAACTCAAGAAGTTTGACTCCAGAAAATCAAATTACCTTATTAAAAATGAAGTGCATATCTAAAGAATTCTCAGCTGAGGAATACCGAATGCCTGAGAAGCACCTAATAAAATATTCAACATCCTTAATCATCAAGGAAATGCAAATCAAAACAACCTTGAGATTCCACCTCACACCAGTCAGAATGGCTAAGATAAAAAATTCAGGTGACAGCAGTTGCTGGGGAGGACGGGAGGAAGAGGAACACTCCTCCATTGCTGGTGGGATTGCAAACTGGTACAACCACTGGAAATCAGTTTGGTGGTTCCTCAGAAAATTCAACATAGTAGTGATGGAGGATCCATCAATACCACTCCTGGGCATATACCCAGAAGATGCTACAACATGTAATAAGAACACATGCTCCATTATGTTCATAGCAGTCTTATTTATAATAGCCAGAAGCTGGAAAGAACCCAGATGTCTCTCAACAGAAAATGTTCAACATCCTTAATCATCAGGGAAATGCAAATCAAAACAACCTTGAGATCCCACCTCACACCAGTCAGATTGGCTAGGATCAAAAATTCAAGTGACAGCAGATACTGGTGAGGATGTGGAGAAAGAGGGACACTCCTACATTGCTTGTGGGCTTGAAAGCTGGTACAACCACTCTGGAAATCAGCCTGGTGGTTCCTCAGAAAATTGGACATGGTACTACCAGAAGATCCAGCAATACCTCTCCTGGGCATATACCCAGAACAGAAGATGCTTCAACTTGTAATAAGGACACATGCTCCACTATGTTCATAGCAGCCTTATTTATAATAGGCAGAAGCTGGAAAGAACCCAGATGTCCCTCAACAGAGGAATGGATACAGGAAATGTTGTACATTTACACAATGGAGCACTATGCAGCTGTTAAAAATAATGAATTTATGAAATTCTTAGACAAATTGATGGATCTTGAGGATATCATCCTGAGTGAGGTAACCCAATCCCAGAAGAACACACATTGTATGTAGTTACTGATAAGTGGATATTAGCCCAGAAGTTTAGAATACCCAAGATACCATTCACAATCCATATGAATCTCAAGAAGAAAGAAGGCCAAAGTGTGAATACTTTGATTTTTCTTAAAAGGGGGAACAAAATATCAATCGAAGGAGTTACACAAACAAAGTATGGAGAAGAGACTGAAGGAATGGCCATTCAGAGATTTCCCTACCTGGGGATCCATCCCATAGACATCCCCCCAAACCAGACACTGTTGTAGATGCCAAGAAGATCTTGCTGACAGGAGCCTGATAAAGCTGTCTTCTCAGAGGTTCTGCCAGTGCCTGACAAATACAGAAGTGGATGCTCACAGCCATCAATTGGACAGAGCATAGGGTCCCCAATGAAGGAGCTAGAGAAAGTGTCCAGGGAGCTGAAGGGGTTTGCAGCCCCATAGGAAGAATAGCAATATGAACTATCAAGTATTTCCAGAGCTCCCTGGGACTAAACCATCAACCAAAGAAAAGATATGGTGGGACTCATTACTCAAGCTGCATACATAGTAGAGGATGGCCTAGTCAGTCATCAATGGGAGGAGAGGCCCTTGGTCCTGTGAACATTATATGCCCTAGTATAGGAGACTGCCAGGATCAGGAAGCATAAGTGGGTGGGTTGATGAGCAGTGGGTAGGGGGAAGGGATAGGGGGTTTTCAGAGGGGACACTAGGAAAGGGGATAATATTTGAAATGTATATAAATTAATTATCTAATAAAAATAATTTCTGCACAACTCACTCAATAGGTGGTACTTTTGTTCTCTTTGTCCAAATAGACTGTGCAGATGGGGATATACCTTTCATTATTTTTTTACTTTTTATTTTTTGTTCTTCTCTCTCTCTCTCTCTCTCTCTCTCTTTCATTCTCAAGATAAGGTATTCTTGGTTATCCCTGGCTGTCCTGGAACTCACTCTGTAGACCACACTGGCCTCAAACTCACAGAGATCTGCCTGTCTCTGCCTCCCAAGTGCTGGGATTAAAGTTATGCACCACCACCATCCCGGAGAAAATCAGCTTTTAAAGGGAAGTTTTTTTGGGACTCATGTTTAAGTCCATGACTGGTTGGCATCATTGCTTTTGTGTGTGCGTGTGTGCGTGTGTGCGTGCGTGTGTGTGTGTGTGTGTGTGTGTGTGTGTGTGTGCGTGTGTAAAGCAGAACCCCATGGCTGGGAGAATTAAGCCATTTACTTCACATCAGGGAAGAGTGAAGAAAAAGACCAGGGTTTGGCAAATGCATGCCTATAATGAATGAAAGACTTCCTCTTGGTCCCATCTCTTAGTTCTGCCTCCTCCTTATGGTTCCAAAGTCCAGGACCAAGTCTTGAATTTCACATGGGATTTCAAAGGACTTTCCATATTTTAACAGTAGCATATTTTCTTTCTAAAGACATATTTCATATTAGTTTCTCTCTTTCAAAGCTAATGGATATATATTTCTATTACATTCTTTGGAAACTCATTGAAGTGGATTATCCACCCTCCACCAGTACTTATAAATGAGGCAGTGTCCTAGGCTGGAACATTAATTCATATTTTGAGGCATGTAGAACTCATAAGTAATTTACTTTCCCAATGCTATTTAGTGCAGAGAGCATTTTATAGCACCATTTTATCAATTCAAATATATCTTTCTTAGAACCCAAATCAGGGGTTCCTGGGGTTTGGACGTGCACAAGTGATTAACTTTCTGACACAGGGAAAGGTGTTCAGTGTTGGGAGAATCACATGACTGGCCCAGGAGAGTTTACTACCACTCGGGGAGACAAAATAATTGCAAAAGAAACAAGGTTCCATGAAAATGGTCTTTGGCTCTAGGGTTCAGCTTAATATTTGCTGGGTAAGTGCATGGTGGTCAAGCTGAGTTTTCTCCATAGTCTCTATCTTTGACTCTCAATACTTTAGTTTAAAAAATATATGTATTTTACTTTATTTACTTTTGGCACTTTTACTTCCCTTTTTCTCTGGATGTGATCTGAAAGACTAATAATCAAGATGTCTTCACCTGTTTCTTGTTTCTTAATGATTTAGAGACAAGGACTACATCTGAGATGCTAGCTTATTTAATTTACACCTCTGACTTGTGCCAAAAGAATATACTCTTTTGTAAAACCAAGAGTTCTATTAAGTGTTTGAGTTCTCAAGGTCTGGAGAAGAGCTAAATCAAAAGAAAAGAACATTTATTTCTTGCAGCTGTCCTCTGAGAAATAAATGGTCACACAATTGTCTGTTGGAAGAAACATCTATGTTTCTGACAACTACTCCTGTCTAAAGTGTATTTTCTAATGTTAAAGGGTAAGTTAAATTCATTTTATGTGTTAACTATCATGTCAGTGTTATTAAATCAAAAGTTAAGTTGCCAATACAATTCTGAATTTTTTATGTAAAGTATTTCACGGCATGACAATCTGCCCATCAGGTTGATGGATCTGCTTAAACAACCATTGGAACAACCATCTATTAACAAAAGAGGTAATAGTATTTCCATCATGAATAATTCTTATGAAAGAATTTCATAAGGAATATTTGACTCAATAATGAGTCTTTTGAGAGACAAATTGAAAACTACTATATCTTCTAAGTCATGTAGTTTATATCATTTGATTGGCTCAGTGATAGCATCTGGATCAAAGGTAGAAGTGTATAACTCAGACTATATGACCAGCAATGAAATATACTGCCAAGTGGTGAGGAGGTAGGATACAGTTAGAGAGAATCTGGTTCTCTTTCCTAATGATTCTGCTTCATGTATTTTTGGTAGGATTTGACATCATTGTGAAAAATGCCATAAGCTCCTGAAGAATCAACTTCAATATGTAGTTGTAGATGAGATCACATTAACCTTCTTAAGGGAAGGGTAGGACAGTAATAAAATATAGAAAACCAAACCAAAAATGGCTCTGTTACCATGTGATAAAAATCCTCCACACAGACCTAGTAGAATGAATTTATATCTGAAAATAACTCTCACTTTGAACTTTGTTATTTCCATCAGACCTCCAGCAGGCTAAGAACCTCTATTTGACATGATAAATCAAAGAAAGTGCCTTGTATATATCTGGTGCCAGACTGGTGTAAGCCATAATAGCACTGGACATTAGGGCAGCTTCTAGACAGGCAGTCCATGTCACCAACACCACTTTTTGCTTCTCAAAAGACAAATTATTTTGTAAAAGGTACTGAGGACTTTCTAGTCAATGGTGGGTGCTTACCATATTGCTTAGTTCTTCCAAAAGGAATAGAATAAAGAAGTGTTTGTTATTGACTAATTACGTGGGTGGTCTATTCTGAAAATGTAATTTCATTTATGTTATACTTGGAAGTGAAATGTCTACCATAGGCTTATGTGCCTGAACAATTGTGCGATATTTAGAAGGTGGGACGTCACTGAAAGAAATAAGTTGCTGGAGGATAGCCTTCCTTCTGGATTATTTCCTGATTAGCCATTCTTTTTCCTGAACCAGAGATGTAGAGAAACAGTTTCATTTTCATGCTGTCACATCTGTGATGTGCTTCACTGTATTCTCTCAGACCACAAGCCAAAATATGTCCATTCCTTACCTTGTTTCTCTCAGTTATTTTATCATGGCAACTACTACAGTTTGTTTATATGCTCCTGTAGATCTCTTGATCCTGGCTTGTCTCCTATACTTCATCTTCCTCTTGATGGTGGTTTCAGAAAATACCAGGTTCTTTGTGCAGAATGTCTCCTGTCTGTATACTTGGACATCAAGGTGATCATGACAATTAAACACCACTTTGATGTTACCTAGGACAAACTGAATTTTCAGAGAGAATTCTATTTCTACATGATCTTAGCTGATTCATGTTTTTCATTTCTTTCTCAGATACCCACCCACATGGCTTTGTGCATTAGTACTTCCAGATAAGTAGCACTAGCCTGGAGGGTGGGCACATTGCCAATTCTTCCAAGTTCTACACTTGGGTTTTGTTCTCTCCCTACCGTTGGCTCTATGATGTGGCTTATTTCCTTCAGAAGAGCCTCTCCCCAGAGATAATGCTGTTCTAATATACCACATCTGCCCTAACTCTCTACTTTCCCCCTTTTGAGCATTCAGGCATTTTTCCTTTATATGGTTCCATGACAAAATGCTCTACACCCTAAAAACTGCCAATGTCCATCTGATAGTTGAGCTTCTACCTTTCAACTCTAAAGGGATAAATATCGATTCCCTGTTAGCAATCTAATTAAAGCACATTTTGTATTACCTTTGAAAGTTTTTTTTTTTGGGTGGCAATTTAAATAGTTTTATTATTCCATGTTACCTGTTTTGGGTCCCTGTGGAACAATGCTACACCCTCTTCTTGGACTGACTTAATCCACCTCTTCAATGGTGTGGCCTGAAGCAGCACCACTAGATGGATGAGCTCCTCCAACAGGGAAGCCACCAGGCATTCCTCCAAGCATGCCACTACTACTCTGGTACAGCTTGGTAAAGATAGGGTTGTAGACTTTATCCATTTCTTTCTGCTGATGCTCAAACTCTCCCTTGTCTGCAGTCTGGTTCTTATCCAACCAGCTGATGATTTCATTGCACTTGTCAAGAATCTTCTGCTTGACCTCATCATTGATCTTGCCTTGAAGTTTCTCATCTTCAACAGTTGCTTTCATGTTGAAGGCACAAGACTCTAATGAAATCTTGGAGGAGAACTTATCTCTCTGCTTCTCATTCTCAACTTTGTACTTAGCTTCTTGTACTATGCCCTCAATATACTCCTTACTCAAGTGGCCTTTGTCATTGGTGATAGTGATCTTGTTCTTCTTTCCTGTGCTCTTATCTACAGCAGAAACATTGAGGATGCCATTGGTATGAATGTCAAAAGTAACCTCAATCTGAGTAACCCCACGGGGTGCTGGAGGGATGCCTGTGAGCTCAAACTTTCCAAGCAGGTTGTAGTCCTTGGTCATGGCCCTTTCACCTTCATACACCTGAATGAGTACACATGGCTGGTGATGAAAGTCTGTGTCTGCTTGGTGGGAATGGTGGTATTGCTCTTGATGAGGACAGTCATGACTCCACTAGCAGTTTCAATACCAAGGGAAAGAGGACTGACATCCAAGAGCAGCAAATCCTGAATATTCGTAGACTTGTCTCCAGATAGAACAGCTGCCTGCACAGCTGCATTATAGGCAACAGCTTCATCAGGGTTAATGCTCTTATTCAGTTCTTTTCCATGGAAGAAGTATTGCAGAAGTTTTTGAATCTTGGGGATTCTGGTAGAACCACCCACCAAGACAGTATCATGAATCTGTGACTTATCTAGTTTGGCATCTTAAAGGACCTTCTCTACAGGGTCCAGTGCACCATGGAATAGGTCAACATTCAATTCCTTAAATCAAGCCTGGGTAATGGAGTTATAGAAGACAATTCCTTCAGAGAGAGAGAGAGAGAGAGAGAGAGAGAGAGAGAGAGAGAGGGAGAATCTCAATACTGGCTTGGGTGCTGAAGGAGAGGGTGTACTTGGCCCACTCACAGGCAGTGTGAAGGTTCCAGACAGCTCTCTAGTTCTCACTGATGTCCTTACTGTGCTTTCACTTAAACTCAGCAATGAAATGGTTGACCATTTGGTTGTCAAAGTCTTCTCTACACAAGTGGGTATCTCCAGCTGTTGACTTAAAAAATTTGATCTTCAATAGTGAGGATCAACACTTCAAAAGTGCCACCTCCCAAGTCAAAAATCAGCACATTCCTTTCAGCTCCAACCTTCTTATCTAAGCCATAAACAATAGCAACAGCAGTTGGTTCATTAATAATTCCAAATACATTGAGAAAGATATGGAATGCTTCATGAATTTGCATGTCATCCTTGCTCAGTGACCATGCTAATCTTCTCTGTACTGTTCAAATTTTAGTATATGGGCTGCCAAAGAGAGCACTACCTTTGAAATCTTAAATTCCATGTTTTTACTCTGGGTTACAAAACTTCTATTCTTCTTTTCAACTTCATCACTTTAAAAATCATTTGGATATGTAGCCCCCAGAGGTTTCTCAGAACTCCTAATTCCTTCTTAACATTTGTATCTATCTAAATTGGATATAGCCATGGTAGGAGTTACACAGTAAAACCAACACATCTATAACACAACGCCATACCTAAGGTTCAGGAAACATCATGAAAGAGGTGGAAGAAATATTTTATGAGTCAGAGGAACAGGGAGTCTGCTTTGAAGTTGTGTCTTCTAGAAATGATAGGGAAGCAAGACCCAAGATACTATGGTTGCCTAATAAGAAACAAACATACCTTCTTTCTGATTCACAGCTGCACCCTGGTGCAGATCCTGTGTTCTACACCCGCTTCTGCCCCCATCCACACCCAGAGGCAGCTTGGCTTCTATGAGTTCTGATTCAGTTAGGGTCACAGATCAGGTGCTCCAGACCCCTTCCCACACTCAGAGATAGCCTGACCCAAGGAGACCCAACATAACCAGGTTCACAGAAGGGACATAGACAGCAAGATCAGTTAACACTAGAGATAACCAGATGGCAAGAGGCAAGTGCAAGATCATAAGCAACAGGAATGAATGCCAATTGGCAATATAAGAACACAGTTGTCCTACCACAGCAAGCCCTGGATACCCTAACACATCTGAAAATCAAGATTCTGATCTAAAAATCTCATCTCATGATGATGATAGAGGATCTTAAGGGGATCCTAAATAAGTCCCTTAAGAAAATACAGGAGAACACGATCAAACAGGTGAAGAAATTGAACAAAACCATCCATGATCTAAAGATGGAACTAGAAACATTAAAGAAATCTCAAAAGGAGACAGTACTGGAGATGGAAAACCTAGGAAAGAGAGCAGGAGTCACAGATGCAAGAATACAAGGGATATAAGAGAGGATGAACAAATCTAGGAGTTGGTTCTTTGAGAAAATCAAGAAGATAGATAAACTCTTAGCCAAACTAACTCGAGGGTACAGAAACCACATCCAAATTAACAAAATCAGAAATGAAAAGGGAGACATAACAACAAAAACTAAGTAAATTAAAAAAACAATCAGTTCCTACTAGAAAAGTCTATACTCGACAAAAATGGAAAATTTAGGTGAAATGGATGATTTCTAGACAGATACCAGGTATCAAAGTTAAATCAGGATCAGAAAAATCATCTAAACACTCCTAAAACCCCTAAGGAAATAGAAGCAGTCATTAAAAGTCTCCCAACAACAACAACAAACTGCCCAGGGACAGATGGTTTTAGTGTAGAATTCTATCAGACCTTCAAAGAAGATAAAAGGGATACAAGTTGGAAAGAAGTCAAGATATCACTATTTGTTACTTGTGTATTATGTGAGAATATATATAAGCTACCCAAAAATTCCACCAGAGAACTCCTACAGCTGATAAACAACTTCAGCAAAGTGGCTGAATATAAAATTAACTTAAACAAATCAGTAGCTCTCTTCTACACAAAGGATAAATGAGCTAAGAAAGAAATTAGGGAAGCAATGCTTTTCACAATAGTCACAAATAATATAAAATATCTTAGTGTGACTCTAACCAAACAAGTGAAAGATACTTATAACAAGAACTTCAAGTCTCTGAAGAAAGAAATTGACGAAGACCTCAGAAGATGGAAAAATGTCCCATGTTCATGGATAGGCAAGATTAACATAGTAAAAATGTCCATTTTACCAAAAGCAGTCTACAGATTCAATGCTATTCCCATCAAAATTCCAACTCAATTTTTCACAGAGATAGAAAGAAGGGTTCTCAAATACATTTGGAATAACAAAAAACTCAGGATAGTGAAAACTATTTTCAACAATAAAAGAATTTCTGATGGAATCACCATCCCTGCCTTAAAGGTGTACCATAGAGCAATAGTGATAAAATCTGTACGGTATTGGTATTAAGACAGACAGGTAGATCAATGGTATAGAATTGAAGACCCAGAAATAAATCAACATACCCATGGTTATTTGATCTTTGACAAAGATGCCAAAACCATCCAGTGGAAAAAAAGTCAGCATTTTCAACAAATGGTGCTGGTTCAACTGGCTATTATCATGTAGAAGAATGAAAATTGATCCATTCTTATATCCTTGTGCAAAGCTCAAGTCCAAATGGATCAAGGACTTCCACATAAAACCAGATATGCTGAATCTAATAGTAGAGAAAGTGGGAAAGAGCCTTGAACACTTCGGCACAGGGGAAAATCTCCTGAATAGAACACTGATGGCTCAGGCTCTAAGATCAACAACTGAGAAATGGGACCTCATAAAATTGAAAAGCTTCTGTAAGTCTAAGGGCACTGTCAGTAAGACAAAACAGCAAGCTACAAATTAGGAAAATATCCTTACCAACCCTATATCTGATAAAGAGCTATTGTACAAAATATACAAAAAACTCAAGAAGTTAGACTCCAGAGAACCAAATAACTATTTAAAAAATGGGGTACAGAGCTAAACAAAGAATTCTCAACTGTGGAATCACAAATGGCCAAAAAGCATCTAAAGAAATGTTCAACGTTCTTAGTCATCAAGGAAATGCCAATGGAAATGACCTCACAGTAATCAGAATGGCTAAGATCAAAAACTCAGTTGACAGTAGATACTGGTGAGGATGTGGAGAAAGAGGAACATTCAGCGATTCTTGGTGGGATTGCAAGCTGGTAAAACCACTTTGGAAAACAATCTGGCCATTGCCCAGAAAATTGGAAATATTTCTACCTGAAGACCCAGTTATATCACTCTTGGGCATATACCCATAAAATGCTTCAACATGTAACAAGGAAATATAGCCCACTATGTTCATAGCAGCCTTATTTATAATAGCCAGGAGCTGGAAACATCTCGGATGTCCCTCAACAGAAGAACGGATACAGAAAATGTGGTACATTTATATAGTAGAGTACTACTCAGCTAGAAACTGTGATACATTTATACAGTAAAGTACTACTCAGCTGAAACAATGACCGCATGAATTCACAGGGGAATATATGGAACTAGAAAATATCATCCTGAGTGAGGTAACCCTATATATTCATTGATAAGTGGACATTAGCCCAAAAGCTCAGAATACCCATGATACAACTCACAGACCATAAAGCTTAACAAGAAAGAAGACCAAAGTGTGGATACTTCAATCCTATTTAGAAGGGGGAACAAAATAATCATGGGAGGTAGCAGGAGGGAGGAACCTGGGAGGGAGAGATGAGTGGGAGCAAATAAAAGGGGGCCAGGATTGGGTATGGCAAAAGACAGGAGAGAAGTCAAGAGGGTTGGGAAAATGAATAGAAATATGTAACAGTGGGATGGATCTGTGGGTCCAGCTACATATGTAGCAAAGGATTGCTTTACCTGGCTGACATCAATGAGAGGGGAGACTCTTGGTCCTATGGAGGTTTGATGTCCCAATGTAGGGGGATGCTAGAGTGGCGAGGCAGGAGTGGGAGGGTGGGTTGGAGCACACCCTCATAGAGGCAAAGGGGATGGGGAATGGGATGGGGGTTTTCCAAGAGGAGACTGGGAAGCAGGGACAATATTTGAAATGTGAATAAATAAAATAACCAATAAAAAAAGAACAATGAGAACACCAATGTATATGCTAATGTGGAAGGGGAAATCTCATGGGATGATACCTCTAGACAAAGATCTACAGACAACTAATGCCTGTAATGGATGGAGAGTTAGCATTTTGTTGTTTATTTTATACCTAGTAGTCATCCCTGAAATTATATAACACAAACAATGCTAAATGGACTTATCAGGTTGTTATTTATGTTATATAGTCACTTATAAATATGCATATATACATACATGTACATGTGTATGTGTAACACTAGTGATCAGTGAAAGAGGTCATAAATATGAGAGGGAATGAGAGGAAATATAGGAGGGACTGGAAGGAGGAAATGATGTAATTGTATATTAACTTAAAAGAAATTGCAAAAAATAAAAATTGTTCAGATAAAAAAAAAACAGCAAGAAATTATGGTCAAGAGTGCCCTTCTCTGAGGTAACTGCAGACCAGCTAGTGAGAGTGGCTTAGCGTTACCAATAGAGATGCTGACTAGGGGAAGATGGAGCTACTCGATTCTGCATGAGCCATTGATAGTGTGATGGTTAGTTTAAATTGTCAATGTGACATAAAATGTAATCACCTGGGTAGAGAGTCTTAGTAAAGGATTGTCTGTGGTGGGTTGGCCTGTGGACATATTTGCGGGATTTTCTTGACTGATATTAGAAGACCCAGCTGACTTGGGTAGCTCTGTTCCCTAGGCAGGTGATCCTGGTCTGCACAAGAGGAGAAATCAAGCTGAGCACAAGAAAGCATGAACAAGCAAGTCTGCATGCGTTTCCTTCTTTCTGCTCTGAACTATGGATGAGCTTTAAGGAGCTGTGTGAAATCCCTGCCTTGATGTCCTTCCAGTGATGGACTGTAACCAGAGATTGCAAGATGAAGTGAATCTCTTTCTCCACAAACAACAGCAGCAGCAGCAGCAGCAGCAGCAGCAGCAGCAGCAGCAGCAGCAGCAGCAACAGAAATACAAATCAAACCAACCAACCAAGAACCAACCAACCAATGCTGTTACTCTGTACTGAGTCCTGTAGTTGTATAATCAAACCACTACTCTAGACCAACCACTGATAATAGTGAAAGGCAGGAGACTTTTCATTCTTCAGTACAGAGAGTCAGTGGCAGTTTAACAAAGCATTTCTCATGGAATGCATAAGTTAATCTGGCCAAGATGTGCTAGGTGAACATTCAACTTTGATAGGATACAATGTGATTCATAAAACATGTGATCTCTCACACAGATATACTGAAATGCTTGTGCAAGTACCACAGGCTGATTCCTAAATGACACACATACTTAAAACATAGAGATTTCATGTGGAATTATCTCCATAAAATACATATGACATATTCATAAATACATCTTTTACTATCAAGAACATTCTTGACAGTATATGTCTAATAAAGCAAGAGAAATAAAGCTTTTGCTTACAATTTTATGTGTATATATGTTTTTTGCTTCTATATATCTACAAATGATGATAAAAATAACCTTTTCATCAATTGTAACTCCTGTTTCTTGAAGAGTTTTACTGTTACTGGGTGCTATGTGGCACATTCTTATAGCATTGTGGGTCTCTTGCTCTTGTTATAGAGCTATTGTGTTAGCAAGGTGGATGGAATAAGAGCTTCTCATCCCTACAGATAACTCAGAGTCATATAGACACAACCCCATTTAACTCAAAGTAAGTATCTTCCAAATGGGGCTTCCTTTAGTCCTATCTAATCCTCAACTAAACATATGCCAATTTTCCTCATATAACCACAGCCTTTCAAAGATGAGGGAATATTAGGGATGGAGGGAAGGCTGATGTGACATGAGACACTAGTCTCAAGAGAAAGAAGAAAAGCTACAGAGAAGCTACGAGATATTTCCTAATAGTAAAAAGAGTTCTAGACAGCAACTCCAAATAATCCAAGGGAGCTGTGCTCAGGTGCCAGGCTGAGTGTTTAGAACCCTAGAGTGTATCCCAACCTCAGACCTCTGGCTATAACTCACCTTAGATCATGCGGAATTAGAAATAGGCAATAGCCATGGCTTGCTCACTGGTACATTGTCGGGCTCAACAAAATGAAATCCCAAAGTAAAAGCCTTAAGGGAAAACTTTATGGCCTTTTTTTTTTCTTCCTCATTTCTTATTCTCACTAAGACAAGTCAGTAAGTCTAGAGTTTCCTTTTTAATGGTTTAGAAGCTAGACCAATGTTCCTAAAGCTAGTCACAATACAAAACCACTGCTCTAACATTCCCTGCTTTCCTGGAAGAAGTGGCTCCAAAGCCATTCTTTGGCCTATCTTGCTTGTATGCAGATCATATGACCCTCAATTCAAGTAGAGCTTTGCCCTGCATCTAGAAGGTCAGAATGCTACACAGAGGCCAAGAAGAATATGAGCAGACAGCCTTGCTGGGTCTCATTCATCCTCTATTACTTCTGGGGATCACATCCTTTTTGCCCAGTCACATTTCTGCATGGCTAACCAGGTTTCAAGTAGCCTAAGCATAAAAATGGGTCATTAACCCTGTTTTTGTTTTTGTTTTTGACCAGAAGTTTCCTGTGTCACCACTAAGTATGAGCAAGTACATTTGTTACTGCTTTTCTGTTAACCTGTCTGTTGTCATCTTATCAACTATAAAGTCACCACAGGGAACATTTGGATTTCCCTACAGCATCATGTCACTTGAGATGATAAAGTCATTCTCTTAGATCAGGGGTTGGCAGGCTTCTTTATATAGGACCAATAGTAAGTGTTTTGTGATCTATCTGCTGTCTCTGGTGGAACTATTCAATGCTATGAAAGCAGTCACAGACAAAATGACAACGAGTATCACTATCTGAGTGCCAATCAAGCTTCTTTATGGAAACTGATATTCAGACTGCTTATAATTTTCATATGTTATAATTGTCAGTATTGCTTTTTAAAGAACTATTAGAAGCATAAAAACCATGTTTAGTTTGAAGATTGTACAAAAACAGGTGGCAGGCCAAATATCCCAAATGGTTGTGTGCTGACCTCTATTTTAAATTATACTGGGTAGCCAGGAATATAGTTTAGTTGTCTGAGTGATTGCCTTGCATGTATTAGGCCCTGGGTCTATCCCTAGCAATCAAACACACACAACAATTAAATTATGCTAAATAAAGACACAATATTAAGCTGATCAGGTTTTGATGGACATCACTTTCTGTTCTGCATTAACACATGAAGGATATTTCTTAAGGAACAAACATTAACATGCATCAGTTATTAGTTAGATATGTTGATAATGATCTAAAATCTATCATGTGAATCCCCCAGCCTCGGAATAGTCCAATGCAACATCACCTGCCTCCCTTACCATGACTTTTGGGGCATTCTTGGTGTTTTGAGTTGGCTTAACTACTGGTTTGGATAAAGACCATGTTGTTGTAGCACCCGTGGTTATCCATATAAAATGGGCAGACGATCAAGCCAGGAAATTTTCCAGCATAGATGGGGGTGCTTTCTAGGCCTCACCCCTTAATAAAGAGCCACTGGTAGTGATAGCTGTGAGTTAGGAAGACTAACTCTTTTTTGAGGGTGTGGCCACTGGTTGGCTTTCCATGCTCTAGAGGATGACCCCACACCCAAGCACACATGACTGACAATAATTGAATCTACTGGGTTGTTAAAAGCAAAACAGAACAAAACAGAAAGATGACATGAAGTTGGAAGAGTATAGGTTGGTGAGGTATGGGAGGGTTGTTAGAGGGGAAGGAAGGTGTGGATAGGATCATATTTTATTGTATACATATATGAAATTCTAAAGAATAAAGAAAACTTTAAAATTAAGAAGATTTGTCATATACAGAAATTGTATCAATGCAGCATCATGGTCACAATCTGGTTAAATGCCAAATCACAGGTGCCCAAATGGCAGCAGCTGGTCATCTGGCCTGGTCACACAGGTAGCCATTGGGAGTAGCTGGTCATTTGGCCTGGCCACACTGGTTCTCACCACTGCATTTCTTATGTGTCCATCTTAGAATGAGCTCAAGAAGGTTTTACACAAAAATAATTAGTTCCAGTTACCCGAGCTTTTAAAAAACATCAATTTAGCAATGATTAAAATATCATTTACATAATTAAGAACATGATAAGAATTATGATTTACATAATTGAAAATTATACATACTTTAAAATGTCTCATTTACTTTTAAGCTTTGGATATAAATCTTGTACATTCATTGACAAGTCTCTAAAGCAAGAATTCTGTCTTCTTCTGCTTTTTCTTTTGAGATAGTCTTCTTTTAAATGTGTATTTATGTGTCCCTGCCTGAATTCATATGTGTCATAAGCATGCAAATGCCCACAGAGGTCATAGGAAGACATCAGATCCCTAGGAGCTGGAGTTATAGGCAGTTGTGATCTGTCTGTCTGATATGGGTGCTAGGAACTGAACCAGAGTCCTGTGCAAGAGCAGTAAGGACTTTGAATCCCTGAATCATCGCTCCATTGCCCCTAGACACAGGGTGTTGCTTGTAGCAAGCTATCCTAGAGCTCACTCTGCTGCTCCCGTTGCCATTAAAGTCATTATCTTTCTGCCTCATTGGCCAAGTCCTAGGATTGTAGGTGTGTATACCATATTCAGTTCCCCCTTGATCTCTGATTATTGTTTGATTAAGCTATACAGAACAAGCATTATGAAACGATTAGTTATTAGTTTATCACATTTATTTAAACATTTTATAGTCATTTACTCAATATGTTTTATTCCAAATGCTTGATCAGGAAAATTTACCCCTTGAACAAAATGAAGCTTTCCTTGCAAAGTTTTAGTACATAAATACTTATAAATGTAGAAACTCTCAAGGCCTTTTAGCTATTCTACTAAGATTTAGGAGTGTAAAATAACTGCTATTTTTTAAGTTAAAACCCCGAAACTATGATCATTCATTTTACATTGGAATCCCAATATAATCTGCCAAATTCTTAATGTCAGATTCTGCTAAGCATTATAAACACAATCAATATTTAAAATGCAGATGGTCCCAATGATTATGAAAACTGTAGCTAAACATAATCCCCAGCACAACATACAAATTGAATAACCTTTAATAATTCGTAATTGTAAACATTCTTCAGTGGAAAGACTTCGATCCTTCAATCAGTGTTCAACCCAGGGCTGAACCTGCCCCTGCCTGTTTTATATGGCTCCAAGCTAAAAATGGTTTCTATATTTTTAAATAGTTACAAAAAACCTTTCTAGGCATTCATAAATAAAGTTTTATCGGAACACAGCTATGCTCATTTGTTTAAATATTGCTCATGGCTGCTTGTGGCTTCAGTGTCAGAACTGAGTAGTTAAGATAGAAACCATATGGCTCTTAAACCTAAAATATTTACTTATTGGCCCTTTACAGAAAGTTTCTGATCCCCCTTTTATTTAGAATATACAAGCCATGTTGAGGTTGGATTTCAAAGCTTTAAATAAAGGATCATAGTAACAGGGAGTTTTGCCTGAAGGTTATGTGGGCACTAAGGATAAGGATTCTTTTGAAAGGTTGTTCTCCTTCTCCATTAGCCCAGAGAGCTGCTCAGAACAAAGGCTGAGGATAGGAAGAAAGAAGAGAGAAGGGCGCTCTGTGGTGTGTGCGGGTGCACATGTGCGTGTGAGCCCATGCCCATGGGTGCAAAGACAGACTCCCTGTCCCCCGCCCACCCATTACCACAATGCTTGTGGGACTGATACACAGATGGGCAGCTGCTGGGCTGTGGGACACCCTTTACAGCATGTTCACACCCCTCAGAGTACAAGAAGATGTTATAGAAATCGATTATTCTAATCCTTCTCCCACCAAGATATCAAATCATTTACCTAAGTACGGGAGTTCCATTGGTCACTGTTAACTTTGACTTGCAGTAACTTAATGAAGAAAACTGTTGAAAGGCCTTAAGACATTATTTTAGACACAGTTTCTCTATTACAGACATTCTAAGGACCGAAAACTAAAGAAAGGCAAACCTACTGGAGTCACAAGTGAGGCAAATACAGAGTAGGAAGCATGTATGGAGAGCAAAAACTAACTTGAGTGTTAAATATGGACTCGACCCTGATGTCATGACAGGAATTATGTTCCTACCCTTTCTTCAGTGCTTACTTAAAGAATACTTAATTTTTTGATTATAATTATGTCATTTACCACTTTCATTTCTTCTGCCCTAACCCTCCCATAAACTCCTCTGTTCTCTTTCAAATTCATGACTTCTTTTTCTTTTAATTTCAACAATACTTTCTAAGTAGCTCTGATTGAAAGCAGAGAAAGAAAGAATAGGCAACTCAAAATAGAAAATCAATCTCTAACAAGATCCAGAGCAGTCCACTAAGTCAGGATATTATTTCTTATTTTTAAAATTTATGTTTTGGGTCATTCTAAAGTGTTATGATTAATTATTTATCAAGACCATGAAGGGTAGATAAAAGAAGCTGGGGATTATATTGAAGTTCAATGCTGGGACACTCAGACTTGCTCAGGGAACCTCTGTATAGGGTATCAGGGCAGCTCTGTAGTGCCTCATACCTTAGATTTTTCAGAATTCCTGTAAATCAATTCATTCCTTAAAGAAGCTTTCATGAAACAATTGTTTCTAGAAGCATGACACCTTCTGTTTAAAAGAACTTTGTGTCAAAGAAATAACCATCTACTAGTGAACACCAAACCTCATGGAGAGAGGCTCTCAAGTCTTATACGCTATGACATGAAGGAGGAAGGAATGTAGCCTGACATTTAATACCAAAGTAAAGAGCAAGAGTGGAGGGGCACAATCTGTAGATTTCTGAACGCACTTCCAGGCAGAGCAGGACAGGTTCTATTCTGGGGGAATAGAAAAGCTCATTTGAAAAGCTTATTTGACTCTAATCTGTCTAGCCTTGTGAGATCTTTCAAGGGATTGAAGGATCATGAAAACTCACACAATAAAACTTCATGTAGTCACATCCACTTAGGTCAAGAAACAAAACCTGAGCAGAAAAGCTTTTGTTGGTTTTTGTTTGTTTGTTTTGGTTTGGTTTTTTTTTTTTTTTTTGACACATGGTCTTACTATATGTAGCCCCTGGCTTCCCTGTAACTCACTATATAGACCAGGCTGACCTCAAATTGCCTCTGCCCCCAGAGTGCTGGGATTAGAGTCCTGGGATTAAAGGCCCAGCAGTTCTCCTGATTTTTAAAGCAGTCACTTTGTGTATCTTTTAGAAGCCTGGCCACATAGCCAGTATTTTCTGTCTCACCAACTCTTTAATGCTCAGCCACAGGTCTCCTCCCATTTTGGGCTTTTGACTTCTTTTGTTATATTTTTCCTCTGCCTTAATTTGGAAGCCTCTGCTTCAGTGTTTCTTGTGGTATTTTTGCTGATGAACTCTCTGTTAGGTTTGACCACATCTTTGTAGTTTTGGTGTTTGGTTTTCACAATTACACTAAATTTTGGTGTGGATTTCTTCTTTCTTTTGAATATATTCTGAAAATTTAAGTTGCAGACAAGGAACTTAATGGACTAGTATATGGATTCAGATTGACATGACTATAGCCTTGAGTCGTACCTTCTATGATTGTCCATAGCAACTATAAATGCCTTTTCTTCTAGTTATCCACAAAACAGTAGAAAAAGAAAGTGGTGTGTGGGCTTTGTAACTGAACCTTGACATGGGTTGTGAGCAACTCTTTGATATTAACAAGATAAACCAGATGCCAGACAGCTGGGATGAAGTTACTTTTCCCTACACCCCAAAATATGTTCGTCCTTTGAGGCAAATTATGGGGATCCATTTGTTCTTGCTTTTTCATAGAAACATGCTATGGTAAGAAAGTCCCCTGCTAAATTACATTCTATGTAATCCTATATCTGTCTGCTTCTCTTCTGAATGTCTCATAGAACTTTGGGGCTGATCCTCATATTCTAGAAGTTGTTGATCTGGAAAATTATAATCCTTTATATTTTCTGAAATCAAGGATGTGTTATCTTATATAATCAAGTACAGTTATGGAAATCCAGAATAATGCCTATACATTAGTAGAACCTACAAATCTTACTATAACTATGTTTTAGCTTACAAAGTATTAGAGTTTCATTTAGCTGATATTTCTGATTTCTTTTAGAAATCAATATGTCTTTCCCAATCTGTCTTTGTCTTTTTGTGTCCTTGTTATTTTAGGAGAGTATAGTTCACTTATTTGTAATTAAACAGTGTTGGACTAATATTTACTTATGATTGGATTCTGATCAAGCACATTTTTTCTGAATATATTACAGAAGTGACATTGCGGGGCTCAGCAGTTAAGGGCACCTATTGCTCTTGCTGAGAACCCAGGTTTGGTTTCCATATCAGTTGGTTCACAGTTGCCTCTAACTCCAGTTCCAGGGGATCTGACACCCTTTGCCCTCTGTGAGCACCTGAGTGTCCATGCATATAAACTCATGCAACCAAATACTCATATACATAAACTGAAAAAGGAAAGAAACAGAGATGTGATGTTGTACCTTAAATAATGCTTATATTGCAGTTGAATTATCTAGTTTCTGCTGTTGTTATCCTTGGTCACTGGGATAGCATTGCATCTGATTTCTACAATGGAACTTATAATTTTTGTAATTATATTAAATATCTTATGGGGAATGTATTTGTGACTCTAAATTAAATATTGTTGTTGTAGGTTAAATATGGAAGGTTTCCAACAAGTTCCCATACTCTGGGCTTGCTTAACAGCTGGTGGCATTCTTGGACAGTGGAGCAAACAGCACGTCAAGTAAACCATTAAATAAATCAATACATCAGTATCCATAACTGGTCTTTTCTACCTTATTCTGTATAATCTTCCCTTGTATTTTATACTTTTATCTTTTGATTGAGTCATACCTATCTCTGAATATTGTATTTGTCTTCATTTCCCCAACGAAGACAAATGTGCTCTTAAACCTGTCTACTGGGTTTTTAATTTCATATATTTTATTTTTCAGTTCTATGTTTTAAATTTTTTTGTTTTCCATTATGCAATCATTTTATGTAGGTTTTGGTTTCTTGTTGCAATTCTGAAAGTCTGGGTTTTTAATCTCTAGATGTTCAATGAGCACGATTGCTGAATAAGGCTGCAAACTCTTTATAGGTCTGCTTTTATTCCTTTGTTCTGACTCATTAGTGCTATTTTATTGCCTGTGTATCTGACCATATTAATTATATGCCGACTTTGTGTTACATTTTAAAAAGTTATTTATAGATGTACTTTGAGGTCTACTTCTGTGTTATTCGTTGATTCTTGGCCTTTTGGGTCAAGTGTCCCTTGGTGTTCATTGCACAGAAGATTTTTGTTTGCTTGTGAGGCCCAGGTAGTAATCTGGGCTCACTATAACCTGACTCAGCACATGGGACTCTTCCTGCATCTTGAGATATTTTGAACTGTGGCCGTTTTTACTCATAGACATGAAGTCCTTTAAGTTGTCAGCTGTTCCAGAGCTGTAACACATTCTAGGCTTACCTCTTTGGACCCTTTTCAGTAATTTCTCATCCCTTTAGAACACTCCATACTAACTTGTGCTATTGTAATACCAGTATGCTTTGTGCTTTGGGGATTGCTTTTAGGATTTTGTTCTATATGGGAGCATGGGCTTCCAGTTCTGCTGGCATTTTCTAGAGCAGTGGCTCTCAACCTTCCTAATGCTGAGAACCTTTAATAGAGTTCTCCATGTTGTGGTGAACCCCAATCTTAAAATTATTTTGTTGCTATTTCATAACTATAATTTTGCTACTGTTATGAATTATAATGTAAATATCTGATATGTAACCTTCAAAGGGGTTGTGACCCACAGGTTGAAAACCACTGTTCTAGGACAAAGTTTTACTGTATATCACTGTATTAAAGTTTGTAGATTATAAATCCACCTTAAATTCAGTTTTCAATAATTTGAGAAAAAAATACTCTGGCATTTTTCTATTTAGCAATTATCACATGTTGCTTAGTGTAAGGGTGATAAAATTTGTTGACATGAGATTTCTATAACATACCATGTTAGAATTGTTTGGGGCCCAATGCATAATAAAATTTATCTCCTTTATTATAGCATCAAAAATAGATCCAAACTTACATATTGTACTTGCAAGAGGGACTAATTCACTCTTTTTTTTTTTTTTTTAAAGTTTTTCCAAACAGGGTTTCTCTATGTAGGCCTGTTTGTCCTGGTACTCACTCTGTAGATCAGACTGACCTTGAACTCAGAGATCTACCTGCCTCTGCTCCCCAAGTGCTGGGATCAAAGGCATGTGTCAACACTACCTCTGATGTACTTTAAAAACTAACTTTTGCTTCTAAAAAAATATTTTTTTTTTTGGTCCAGATGATGAGCTAAGAGAACTTTGCAAGTATCAGTTCTTTAATATAGCTGCAACCTAAATGTTCAAGAATTCTATATCACCCCAAAAGGGAAAACAAAAATAGAAGGTTAATTCCTCTTTAGTGTTACTTTACTGTTTCAGTTTCATAAATTTATATATTAAATTTTAGTCCTCTCCATCCCATGCCTCTCTCATGTCCCTCTTATCTACTGAAACGCTTCATCCCAACATGACTCCTTCTGCTTTCAGGATTTCTGTGCATATGTAGTCCATTGAGTTTAATTATAATTCCTGCTCCAGCATGGGTCAGAAGTTATTTCCTGGAGCAAGGGCAACTCATCAATGGTTTCGACCCTGAAGAAAACAAGACACTTTTCTCTTAGTGTTCCTTATAAAGATGCATGTTATGATATCATTATATTTAAAATCATGTTTATATAACCCACAGATCTGATAGAAACTTATTGAAAATAATTTGTGCAATTAGTTTTATAATACTCCAAATTAATGTCTATTTTTAAAATATTTATTTTGTATTTTAATTTTTTGTATGTGTGTGTTCATTTGTGGGTATGTACATGTGAGTGTACCTTTAAAGAGACTATCAGATTCCTAGAGATGTCAGGACCTCTGTAAGAATGGCATGTGTGCTCTTAACTGCTGCACCATCTGTGAGACCATCTCCTCCAATTAAAAACAGATGTTATACTCATGTTTAATTACATGTGTATATGCATTGTGGAGGAAGTGTCATTTGTGTATGTGAATGCCCTGCCCACTGAGGCTAAAAGAGGGTGTCCAATCCACAGGAACAGGAGTTACAGGCTGTGATGTGCAGAGTATGAACTGCTGTCTTCTGGAACATGCTGTTGACTGTTGAGCCATCTCCAGCCTGTAACCTGGGGTATTTTAACATTGATGTACTTTATGCTCCTAGGCTTTGACTGAAAGTTTATTATATATATAAAAGGCTATTACATATACATATGACTGCATATACAAATACAACTATGTGTAAAACTACTAAGAACTGGGATATGCCCCAGTGATTATAACACAAAGCAAAGAGCTAGCAGTATTAAGTAAAAGCAACTACACTATAGCCTCAGACTTGTCTCTTTCATTGGTGAACCTCCTATCGTAACATCTGCCTCTATCTATACGTGCTGGACACACCCTGTCTAGATGGAGGTGCTTGAGGCATTTTCTCTGGCCTTCTGCTTCAGTTGTCATATACCCTCAGTTCAGAAGATGGCCCACTTGTGGCATACTTTTCAAGTATAAGCCAGTCAACTGACAGTCCACCCCCACAACCTGCTATAGTGGGTTCTCACACTCAAGACTTGAGATGGGTCCTAATTCTTCCCTCACCGCCTACCAACTATCAGACAGCCAGAGACAGCTTCTAATTCCCAGCTGCTAAAATGACTCAAGCTAGTCAGTCCTAAGCTGCTTACCTCACCTCTCTGCTCCTTCCCATGGAACCCATAATAGATGTGTCTTCTCACAGTTCCTTCACATGCTTCCTGAACAAGCCCAGTAATGTTTGGAATGTGAAGACATGGCCCAGTCATTCCAGTTTGGCTTAACATAACCACAGAAAGTAAGATAGACATTTTCAAGAAAGGACATGAATACTTTTTTATGTAAGTACTTATGCTGAGATTAATGTATGAAGCATTGTGTTTATAAAAAGAACAAGATCTACTTTGTCACATGTTGTCAAAACACCACATTCCACAGGGATCAGACGGGCTACATTCACATTCCTGTGCATAGTAAAATCCTGAGCATTTCCTATAATTTTAAAATGGAGACCACCATTGCAGATCTCTGAAAAATAACGTAGAGGTGAATACAATTCCCCCTATGAGATATGAGATGTTTCCATGGTACCTTTATAATAAGGTGTAGTGGACCTGGCTGTGCTCACTCATCAAACACATTTACACTTCCGACTAATTCCTCTTTTTAGTTCAACTTGCAATAATCTCAAATACCAACCCCCAGTGCCTTGAAATACTTATTCTTGTTATAGATAGATTCTTAACAATCATTTCGAGACAGGGTTCTAGAGTTTGCTCAGTAGAACAAGCTGGCCTTGATTTTACAGGGATCCACCCGTATCTCCCCCCTCACTGCTAGGATTGAGTGCATGTACTACTATGCCTGGCTTAAATATGTGGTTTTAAGTAAGATATAAAATAATATTTTATGCATCTTTATTTATCTTGTTTCCCAGTTTTGCCAGTAGTGACCAGATGATAATGTAGGAAACTAAAATTTTCTACACTGTTTAGACTCTTTGATGGTGACATAACTGCACATAATTAAAAGCTGATTAAAGAAACATTGGGCTGGGCAGTGGTGGTGCACACCTTTAATCCCAGCACTTGGGAGGCAGAAGCATGCCGATATCTGAGTTCGAGGCCATCCTGGTCTACAGGGTGAGTTCTAGGACAGTCAGGGCTATACAGAGAAACCCTGTCTCAATAAACCAAAATATATATATATATATATATATATATATTTTTTTTTTTTTTTAAAAAAAGGAAAAAGAAAAAAATGTTGGTATATCCATACACTGTAAGACTACACAACTATTAAAAAATAATAAGGAAGCTTTTTATGTTTTGCTGTTTAACGACTACCAAGATATCCTAAGTGAAGGAAGAAGCATTAAAACTGAATGTATGACTTGTTATAAATTATGAAAAAAAGGAAAAAGAGAAATCTATGTCTACAAACATATATAAGTATATAGATATAATAAATGTATGTATAATCAGACACAAATATATAGGTATTATATAATATCTATTTATCTTCTTGGATTTATATACAATAACCTGTAGGAAACTATGGACTTCAGTTGTCTGTGGGTAGAATTAGGTGACCAGGTAGGAAGCAGAATTAAGTTTTTTTTTTAAATTGTATATCATTTACAATTTTTTTATGTTGAGGATTAGCAAGGGATTGTTACATACCTAAGTAACTTGGGGAGCAAATGTTTTATTTGCCTTATACTTCCATATCACAGTTCATCATGAAAGGAAGTCAAGACAAGAATTCAAACAGGGTAGGAACCTGGAGGCAGGAGCAGATGCAGAAGCCATAGAGAGGTGCTGCTTGCTGGCTTGCTTACAGCACTCAGGACTCACATTCCAGGGATAGCACACCCAAAATGGGCTGGAACCTTCCTCATCAATCACCAGTTATGAAAATTCCCTATAGATTTGCCTATGGCTATATCTTATGGAGGCATTTTCTTAATCAAGGATCCCTTCTCTCAGATGACTTTAGCTTGTGTCAAATTGACATAAAAAGACTGAGCACAAATGGTGACTCATGTTCTCTAATAGAAAATGACAGAAATCCCATCATACAAAACATCACTTGTTATTTTTCTACCTGCCTGGGAACTGTGGGAATTAAAGGAGCTAACATTTTATAAAGAAGTTGCAATCTCTTGATAGGCAAGTGTCATATAAGTATGTTCTTATAATCTTGTGTTTGTAAATATAAATAAGGTGTAGTGGACTTGGCTGTGCTCACTCATCAAACACGTTTACACTTCCGACTAATTCCTCCTTTTAGTTCAACTTGCAATAATCCTAAATACCAAACCCCAGTGCCTTGAAATACTTATTCTTGTTATAGATATGTTCTTTAAAAATCTATCTATAGATATCTTTAGATATTTTTCTTAAAAAAAAAAAATCCCCAAGCTTCCAGTTTCCATCTGCACCCAGAGATGATTCTGTGCCACTGTGCTCCATGCCCAAATATCACTGGGAGAGGGCTGGTTTTCCAGGAGCACTGGCACACCTGTGAGTACAGGTAAGATTACTACTTCTGCTCCTAGGGACCCGCCAGGAAACCTCAGGACACAGGAACTGAGGACCAACCCAGGACAGGATCCTTCCAGTTTCTGTCTGTGTCAAGAGCTGATCCTATGACACAGCACGACATACCCAAATACTACCAGGAGAGGGCTGGTCTCCCAGGACTGCTGGCACACCTGTGAGCACAGGTAACACCACCACTTCTTCTTAAATTTCTGGCCCAAGGGGGACCAGCCCAGAGTCATCAGGACACAGGAACGAAGGAACAGCCTGGGACAGGATCCTTCAGGTTTCTGTCTGCACCCTGGAACTGACCTTGTGCTACCGCTCTCCATAACCAAATTCATCCTGGAGAGAACAGGTCTCTCAGGAGTATGACACACAAGCTTGCAGGAGGGACAAGCCACAGTCAGAGACAGCGAGACCAGCTAACATCAGAGATATCCAGGTGGTGAGAGGCAAGGGCACGAACATAAGCAACAGAAACTAAGGCTACTTGGCATCATTAGAACCCAGTTTTTCACCACAGTGAGCCCTGAATACCCCAGCACAGCAGAAAAGCAAGAATCTAATTTAAAAACACATCTCATGATGATTATAGAGGACTTTAAGAAGGACATAAATAACTCCCTTAAAGAAATACAGGAGAACATATGTAAACAGCTAGAAGCCCTTAAAGAGAAAACACAAAAATCCCTTAAAGAATTTCAGGAAAACATAACCAAACAGGTGAAGGAATTAAACAAAACCATCCAGGATCTAAAAATAGAAATAGAGTCAATAAAGAAATCACAAAGGGAGACAACTCTGGAGATAGAAAACCTAGGAAAGAGATCAGACGTCACAGACACAAGCGTCACCAACAGAATACAAGAGATAGAAGAGAGAATCTCAGGTGCAGAAGGTCTATAGAAAACACTGACACAACAGTCAAACAAAAATACAAAATGCAAAAAACTTTTAACCCAAAACATTCAGGAAATCCAGGACAGAATGAGAAGACTAAACCTGTGGATAATAGGTATAGAAAAGAGTAAAGATTCCCATCTTAAAGGGCCAGAAAATATCTTTAACAAAATTATAGAAGAAAACTTCCCTAACCTAAAGAATAAGATGCCTATAAACATACAAGAAGTCTACAGAACTGGACCAGAGAAGAAATTCCTCCCATCATATAATAGTCAAAACCCCAAATGCACAAGACAAAGACTATTAAAAGCAGCAAGGGAAAAAGGTCAAGTAACACATAAAGGCAGACCTATCAGAACTACACCAGAATTCTCACCAGATACTATGAAAGCTAGAAGATCCTGGGCAGATGCCGTATAGATCCTAAGAGAACACAAATGCCAGCACAGGCTATTATACTCAGCAAAACTCTCAATTACTATAGATGTAGAAACCAAGATATTCCTTGAGAAAACCAAATTTACACAATATCTTTCCACAAATCCAGTCCTACAAAGAATAATAGATGGAAAATTCCAACACAAGGAGGGAAACTCCACCCTAGAAAAAGCAAGAAAGTAATCTTTCAAACCCAAAAGAAGATAGCCACATAAATATAATTCCATCTCTAACAACAAAAGTAACAGGAAGCAACACTCACTATTCCTTAATATCTCTTAACATCAATGGACTCAATTCCCCAATAAAAAGATATAAACTAACAGACTAGATATGTAAACAGGACCCAGCATTTTGCTGCATACAGGAAACACACCTCATTGTCAATGGTGTACAGATACTACCTCAGAGTAAAAGGCTGAAAAACAATTTTCCAAGCAAATGTTCCCAACAAACAAGCTGGAGTAGCCATTCTAATATTGAATAAAATCTACTTTCAACCAAAAGTTATCAAAAAGATATTCATCAAAAGAAAAACTACCAAGAAGAACTCTCAATTATGAACATATATGTTCCAAATGCAAGGGCACCCACATTCATAAATGAAGCTTTACTGAAGCTCCAAGCACACATTGCACCTTACACAATAATAGTGGTCGACTTCAACATCATACTCTTATCAATGGACAGATCATGGAAACAGAAATTAAAGAGAGACACAGTAAAACTAACAAAAGTGATGGACCGAATGGTTTTAACAGATATCTATAGAACATTTCATCTTAAAACAAAAGGATATACCTTCTTCTCAGCATCTCATGGTACCTTCTCCAAAATTGATCACAAAACAGGCCTCAACAGATAGAAAATTGAAATAAACCCATGCATCCTATCAGATCACCACAGACTAAGGCTGGTCTTCAATACACAACAAAACAACAGAAAGCCCACATGCACATGGAAGCTGAACAATGCCGTACTCAATGATAACTTGGAAAGGAAGAAATAAAGAAAGAAATTGAAGGCATTTTAGAATTTAATGAAAATGAAGCCACAACATACCCAAACTTATGGTATACAATGAACGCAGTAGTAAAGGGAAAACTCTGGCTCTGAGTGCCTCCAAAAAGAAACGAGAGACCATACACTAGCAGCCTAACAGCACACCTGAAAGCTCTAGAACTAAAAGAAGCAAATACAGCCAAGATCAGTAGAAAGCAGGAAGTAATCAAACCCAGGGCTGAAATCAACCAAATGAAAACAAAAAGAACTATACAAAGAATCAACAAAACCAGGAGCTGGTTCTTTGAGAAATCTCTCTCTCTCTCTCTCTCTCTCTCTCTCTCTCTCTCTCTCTCTCTCTCTCTCTCTCTCTCTCATCCTTTCATCCTTCCTTTCTTCCTTCCTTCCTTCCTTCCTTCCTTCCTTCTTTCTTTCTTTCTCTCTCTCTCTCTCTCTCTCTCTCTCTCTCTCTCTCTCTCTCTCTCTCTTTCTTTCTTTCTTTCTTTCTTTCTTTCTTTTTATCAAATACAGTCTAGCAGGAGTCGAACTGGAAAAGGAAACTTCAGTTGAGAAAATATCTCCATCAGGCTGTCTAGTAGGTAAAAGATCATTGAGTATTTTCTTGTCTGATGATTTACTATTGCAAGTGCCATCCCTGAGGAGCTGGAATAAGAAATCCGTCTGCACAAGATAGAAATTCTATTCCTTCATGACCTCTTCTTCAGTGCCTGCCTCCAAGTTCATGTTTGATTTCCTTTCCTGACTACCGTTCATAATGTACTATAATATATAAGGTGAAATAAACTCTTTCTTCTCCAAAAAAAAAAAAAAAAAGAATCCCCAAAGCCAATGAACTTCTCATTATAATCAAAAGACTAAGTATGACAAAATTGATTTGTAGATGGCCAAATTGGAAAGATACAACTTCTTATTTTGAGGTTTGACCTGGGCTTTGTCTATAACATCCTTACAATAGTAAGGACTTTTCTCTGTACATGAATTATCCCATATATTATGTGAACTTGATTCTTGAAATATTTTTAATTTCAGGGTCACTTTAGTATTTCAACCATATTCAGTTCCCAAAGGAAGATGGGTACAGAGTTTTCCCGAATTGTTTTAGTTTCCACAATTAAATTTTGTCTTTGATGAGAAAATTCTAAAAATTGTTTAACTTTTCATTAAATTACAAACACATTTGTTCTTTCAAGGGTTCTGTCCTTCATTGCACTTCATTATTGCGGTTATGAAAAAGGAGGAAATGATTTATACTTTTAAAGTAGATACTAAAAAACTTGGCAGACCCTGAAGCATGCCCATGAATTTTTATTTAAAACAGAGTGAAATCATTGTAGGCTTAGTAAGGAGTCTTAGAGAGGCCCAGATCTGTAGCCCAGGTCTTGGGTACCCATCTGCTGTGAGCAGTTTCCTTCAGAACCTTCTTAAGAATAACCAAGGTGCTCTTGGGAGCACTCAGGCTAAGCTACCTCTAAAGCTCGTGGGGAGCAAACTGAGCTGATGGTTCTGTGATTTGTTTATTTCCACTTTTGTCTCTAAATTCTCTTTTAGGTCTGTCCCGTGTCTGTCTTGGTACTGTATGGTATCCTGGACCCTAGTTAGACCTGTAGGTATCACTCACACTTTTTATCCTTCTGATAACAACAACAACAACAACATACCCAACTTTGAAACACATATATAGCAATGTGTTATGTAGGAGTGTGCAGGTACAGAATCTGTGTAGAAGGGAAGTGTTCACAGGAATTTTGCTAGAGAAGGTGAAATAATGCTGAGAAAAATGTTAATTGTCAATTTTAAAATATATTGTCTCTTGCTGGAGGTTGTGTGGGGTGACAGTAAAGAGAGCTTCCTAATCCAATTGACTTGTTCCCCAGAACTCTGGACTGAATGAGAACATGTGTGTTTTTTTTAAGGAACCCCAACTCTGAGAACAGATTGTACAGCAGAATAACAAATTTCTTCATTGGTTCAGAAAGAGAAAGAACACACCTAGTTCTGGAAATCAGTTGAACTCAGATTCCTGTCAGTGCTAGAGTCAGGACCTTCTGACAGGTAGGTGAGGAAGGGCTTCACCCTCATCTTCAGCATTTGCACAACTTCCCTTACTTATAGCCCCTCCACTTAATTCTGTGATGCCCAGCCCTCTTCCCTGCTTTATTTCCTTTTAACACTGTGACCTGGACACACCTTTCCCCACTGCTTTTTATTAGTCTTCCCTAGAGACAGAAGTGGAACAATCACAAAGTGTGTTTCCAAGAGGGGGATCATTGCAGGAGGGGGAATCACTTCAGGGGGGGGAATCTCTACTGTTTTCTTTACTTCTGTTGCTTTCAGTATGGAGAACAGCACTTGGAACATAGTGGTCACTTAATAATATTTGTGGAACATGTTGCTACATGTGCATTAAAAAGCTTAGCTTTTGAAAAAGATGAGATATATTTGGAGAATAGAGAATAATCATGTTTCATATTTGAATATGGATAAGGGATAAATTTAGAATAAATATTTGGGGTTCTACCAATTCACTCCTGCCTCCATGACACACTGAACATCCCTGAGTACCTTGTACAAAGGTTCAGTTTTCATTCACTGCTATATTATCATACAGTATGTGTGACTCTCATAATGCTCAAAATAAGGTATTCAGTTAAGATTTGTTGAACAAATGAGAATTTTGGTGTCAGCTCTTAAAAATCCATTTTACTTTTTATTTTAAATTATAAGTCTGCAAGTGTCTGCTGCATATGAGCACAGTACCTGCAGAAAGCAGAAGAGAACATTGGATCCCCAGGAGCAGAAGCTACAAGCAGTTGTGAGTTGCCTGATGTGGTTGCTGGAAACTAAACTCAGGTCTTCTGCAAGAGCAGTGTACATACTTAGCCATGTGCTTTTAGCCACAGGCCATCTCTCTAGCACTGGTCATTATCTCTCTCTTTTTTTAATTTATTTATTTTTTATTAGATATTTTCTTTATATACATTTCAAATGCTATCCTGAAAGTTCCCTATATCCTCCCCCTGTCCTGCTCCCCTCCCCACCCACTCCTGCTTCTTGGCCTGGCATTCCCCATACTGGGGCATATAAAGTTTGCAATACCAAGGAGCCTCTCTTCCCAGTGATGGCCAACTAGGCCATCTTCTGCTACATATGCAGCTAGAGAGATGGGCTCTGGGGGTACTGGTTAGTTCATATTGTTGTTCCACCTATAGTGTTGCAGACCCCTTCAGCTCCTTCGGTGCTTTCTCTAGCTTCTCCATTGGGGGCCCTGTGTTCCATCTTATAGATGACTGTGAACATCCACTTCTGTATTTGCCAGGCACTGGCATAGCCTCATATGAGACAGCTATAACAGGGTCCCTTCAGCAAAATCTTTCTGGCATATGCAATAGTGTCTGGGTTTGGTGGCTGATTATGGGATGGATCCCCAGGTGGGGTAGTCTCTGGATAGTCCATCCTTTCATCTTAGCTCCAAACTTTGTCTCTGTAACACCCAAGATACAATTTGCAAAACACAAGAAACTCAAGAAGAGGGAAGACCAATGTGTGGATACTTCATTCCTCCTTAGAATAGGGATCAAAATACTCATTATCTCTTTTAACTGTGGTCCTTCAAAGCTTCTCAGACAGTCAGTGAAACCTTAGAGCTCAGAGAGTCAGAGCAGTGAGATTGATTTTAAAGTTGTTTTGATCTGTTAGGGCAACATGGGCTCTGACAACAAATGGACCAGAAAGTATATTGTTTCAAACTAAGTGCTTTTCCCTCATTTTGAGGTCAATAGATCTTTGCTGTAGACTTTGCACTATGTGATATGAGGGGAGGCCCATTCACCTCACAGCTTGAGTAGTCCTTAAGACATCATAACAGGCCTTGCACAGCCAGTGGACTGGAGAGGTGGTAGAGTTTACACATTCTCAGCCTGAGATCTATTTGTCCCTTCTGCCTTATCTTCATTGGATAACACACAAGCAGTCTACTCTAAAATAGGAGCCATGAGAAATCTGGTTTGGTGCCTCATCAGTCTTTCCATTCTTATACATCTGCTGTGCACCTTGCATAGCCCTTTCAGTTCACACCATCTTTCCCAGTATGCCTAGATATGCCTCTTTTGTTCTTCACTTTAATAACTTGGAGCATGTTTTGTCTTTTGAACCTTCCTCATGTGTCAGGGTGTGCAAAAGCTTTCATATTTGACAGCACAAAGCTGCCCTTAGCCAGCCTCAGGGCCCTGCACCCTGAGAGGCAGGTGCGGCCTGTCAGGCATTCTCTGCTGTCTTCTGTAGGAGCTTTTCTACCAGTTATCTTCAAGCTTTTGCAAACCTGTTTCTTGTTCTGATTCTGTTTCCAGTGGGAGTCACGCCAGCTACATTTTATTTTTGGTCAAGTTTTATATCTTAGGGAATATCTAATTTTTTCCCCCATTAAGTTCTACTACACAATCACTTGGTAAGTTCTTTGCTAAAAGAGAATTCTCTTATCTGCTGTTTTTCTTCCTAGCCCCCCCCCCCCCCGGCTTTCTCTGGACCTCAGTGGAAGTCACTCTAAGAACATCTGGAACAGGAGGCTGCAGAAGCTGAAGCACTTCACTCCTAATCTCACTCACTTTGCAAACATGAACACTAACATAGTCTTCTCTGCACTCAAAGTTTTCAGTCTTATTTTCTAAAGTCTAGAATCTGTCTGATCGTGCTGCCTTGGTGGAACTCTGTTTCCTTTTCCTCACCTTCCAAACTGAGCTCAGAGTTTCTTCTTTGAGTCACGTTCTGTATTATTTTTAATGATCCTAAAAAATAGTATGTCTATAATACAAAAGAAAATTATTTCTTGGTCATGTAACAGATAAACATGGGTATTTCTTGTGAAATTTCCCTGTATAATATTTCACAAATCCAAGAAATGCCAACACCAGGCTTCCTTATTCTCTTGGCCTCTGGATTTTCTGTCATTCAGAAAGCAGCAGGAGGCATGGAGGGAGAGCCTCCATTCTTTAAGGTCTCATTTCAGAAATGAGCCATGTCTTTTGGTGGATATGTTCTGTTAGCTATGCTTAGTTATAAAGCTACAACTAGACACAGGGGAGATTGAAAAATGCAGTGTTCACGAAGGAAAGGGAAGAGAATGTGTTGCATCACTAACAGTCTGCCATAGGAGTGGAGTTCACTGTAGATCCTCAAGATCCTGGCACCCTTCCATCTCAGATGCCTGACCTGGACATATTCCCGCACTACACTCTCATTCCACGTCATCAATACCTCCTCCCCAGGGTTTGCCCGTGTGACTTTATGCTTTTCCTTGCCTGGACTTATATTTCTGAGCTTCTGAACTTCTTCCAATAAGTGCTTGTGTATTAGCCGTTGATTCTATATTTTAGAATGATGGATCTTCTCCAGTGAGCATTGTTCAAAGATTTGATGAAGAAAAAGGCGTTAAATATTACTGGTCAGAGAACTAACTTTCAAGGCTTGTAAATTTATATTCCCATTAAGATTCATTCCACTTATGGTTCTGTTATATAAATTGTATTTATACATGTTATTAAGAAATAAATTATGCTAGGTGATACCTAAGCTCTGTAAATGTCAATATTTATAATTTATTATGGCCACCTTAATCAAGCATTCACTTGAATAATAAGGACTCTCATGAAAATTGGGTTGATTTTGCCATTCTAAAATCAGTTCTGCTTTTTCTTTACAGCTTGTAAATATTTCTTCCAGTGTTTGCCAAGCTCTGTGGTATGTAGAATTGCCTTTAGATTTGCTTAAGTACGAATTTCATGTCTATCACCACTCTTCCTTTGCCAGTTTCTTAGTGCATCCTCAGTTATTTACACATTCACCTTACAAACTTGCTGTCAATCATTTAGCTATCCTGATATGTATGTCAAATTCTTACATGGATCAATCCCATTGTTAATCAAGGAAGAATTTAAAGAACTTGGCTGAAGATATGGCTGATGGCTGAGGGTCAACATTCCTTGCAGATAGCGTTATGAACCAATGTCTACGGGTGGCAATCCCTGGCTCCCTCCTGCCAGACAACCTGCCTCAGCCTATGTGAATTTCTCAGTGACCTTTCTTGCTCTCAGCTGGCCCTCTGATAAATATTTCAGAGCAAACTTTTTCTTAAACCATGCTCAAAGGTTGCCTTAAGTTGGAAAAATCTGCAGAATGGAAAGTGGAGCCGCTGATGCATTTTCATCTATAAAACTGAGATATTATTGCCAGTAGTTCTTTACATTATGAGGTTTATATGAGATGGTGTGTATTGGACAATCACAGAGTGCTAATCATATAGTAAGTGTGAATAGTAAAATTCCTTGTTCTTCCTTTTCTGATGGAAAAGAGATTGTTAAGGGCTTCATGCTATATCATGACATGACAACAAATAAAAAAGACTAGAAGGGACCCATGTAAGAGAACAGAATATCCTACTTTATAGTAGTCTGCTTCTATACCCAACCAGTCAATTATGAGAAAAGGAGAAATCTTGCTTAATGACTTAATCATATATTAAAGGACCTTTTGGTATAATTTCCCTGGAGGATCATACTTCTATATAAATTTAAAGGCATAAACCATGTTCAAATCACAGAATTACTCTATATTGAAATTTCTCATCAAATAAATAGCATAGTATCTTAGTCAGGATTTCTTTTGCTATGGTAAAAAGCCATGACCAAAAGCTATTTTGTGGGAGGAAAGAGTCTACTTTCACACTGAAGTCCATGATTAAAAGAACTCAAGCAGAAGCCATGTAGGAACACTACTTTTTGGCTTACTCCTCATTGATTGCTCAGCCTGATTTCTTATACAACTCATAACCAGCTTCCATGGACAGTATACCTTCCTCCAAGGATGGCTCCCCCACATCAATCACAAATTAAGAAAATGTACCACAGATTGACTTACAGGCCAATCTTATGGAGACATTTTTTCTCAATTAAGATTCCCTCTGCTTTTAATCCCAGAACTTGGGAGGCTGAGGCAGGTCAGTGAGTCTAAGGTCAGTTGGTCTGCATGGAGATATCCTAAGAAGATTTCATCTTCACAGATATATTTGTGTCAAGTCAACAGAAAAACTGACAGGTACACATGCACATGGCACCTGAGTTCTGATTGTACTTTAGTGAAGGTTTTTATCCCATACGATTTGTTGACTTAATGGGTAGCTCTCTATTCGAAATCCAGTTCTGATACAGTAACTCAATTTCAGTTTTAGAAGAAACAGTTATACTGAAGAAAGGAGGAAGGCTATAGACCATATCTTATCCTCTCCTTCTTTATTTTACTTATTCCTTTCACGAAGACTCAAGACTTCTTTCATATATTATCAAAAGGTTGTAACTATCATAAAAGAGCTTAGCCTAGTGCCATACACAGAGGCATCTTCCTTCTATAATTCAGTATTGTCTCTCTAATGGGGAAAACAAATTAAGATTTGTGATGTAGCATCTCAACTCTTCAGAATCCTTGCACTCGGTCAATACCTTTTTGTTGATTAGTTATGCTACATGGTCTGTACTGTCTTCTTTCATCTTTCATAATAATATGGTATTGACACTTAGCTCAGATCACAGTCAACGTAAAAAATGTGGAAAAACTGTGAGAGACTAGGAGGACCATTGATGACCAGATAAACTCAAAATAAAAGTAATGATCAAGAAAACATCTTAGAAATGTTTGTGGGACCACAGGAATTTTAATCTCTCTTCATCTATACAACTAAAAAATAAAATAAAATTGTAGGACACAGGAATCTCCTTTAATGAAGCAAAGTCTTTGTGGATGTAGATGGTGAATATGTAAAAGTTGCTTTGAATTCTTTTAGAACACAAAACACCACATATGTATCACTAACAGCAATTTTTGTGTTCTAAGGAATGAGTTTGCTAATCATGCATGACAAAGAATTAAACAGATAAGATATTTTTGATTATACAAAACCACAGATCTACTTCCAGGCAAAACATATGAGCTCTGACTTTCGAACTCAAGTGCTCTGAGATTCAGCATTATTGTATTCACTGTTGCTCAGTGCCCAAAGGTAAAAATCTTAACAATCTGAACACTATTCTGTACCTTATACCTCTGCTCATCACACCATACCACTAATATATTGCTCTACCATTAGAAACGTATTCTTATTTGTACCTATATTTGTACGTTTTTAAACTGTGGTAATAATATGTTCATTCATGTGCTAGCTCTTGATTATAAATCCAAATCGATATCGTTGGTATTATAATTCCAGGCAAGTAGAAAGGAGAATCACTTATATTTGCTCATTCATTTAAGCAAAACTTGTTGGGTGCCCATTACAGCCAGGTACTGGTGTGATCAAGATGAACCAGAGGTTGACCTTACCAAAGAAGTGTTAGCATTTTGTCTAAGCTCTGCCCCACAGTTATCTGGTGTACTGGCTAGTTTTGTGTCAACTTGACACAGTTGGAGTTATCACAGAGAAAGGAGCTTCAGTTGAAGAAATGCCTCCATGAGATCCAACTGTAAGGCATTTTCTCAATTAGTGACCAAGGGGGAAAGGCCCCTTGTGGGTGGGACCATCTCTGGGCTGGTAGTCTTAGTTCTATAAGAGAGCAGGCTGAGCAAGCCAGGGGAAGCAAGCCAGTAAGGAACATCCCTCCATGGCCTCTTCATCAGCTCCTGCTCCCTGACCTGTTTGAGTTCCAGTCCTGACTTCCTTGGTGATGAACAGCAGTATGGAAGTGTAAGCCGAATAAACCCTTTCCTCCCCAACTTGCTTCTTAGTCGTGATGTTTGTGCAGGAATAGAAACCCTGACTAAGACATCTGGCAACAGTCAGGTGTGTCTGAATCACTATCAAAGGGGCTTCTTGCCCCCTCTGCTCTCTCTTGCTCTTGCCTTCTTGCTCCAGCTCTGTCCTCTCACACTTTCTGGTCTACAAAATGAGTTCCAGGACAGCCAGGGCTATACAGAGAAATCCTGTCTCGAAAAACCAAAAAAAAAAAAAAAAGGATGTCTTAATCCTGCCTTGGTAAATGATTTTTGCCATTGCCATTAAATTATAGTGTGATATATTTACTATATACATTCTCAAAAAAATTTAACAAACATAAGTGGTCTAACTGAAGTATGACCAATAGGTACAGCTCTCAATCTTGTCAGAAGTCTGATAATATATATTAATACTTAAGCTTAGACAGAATCTTCCAAAGCCTGACAGTAAACCCCTTGAGGTCTCAGAAGATATAGACACAGCTGCAAGAGACTGCTTGAACCTGTGGTATAATAACATTGAGAAACACTGTGGACAAAGTGGAGAGTCAAATGCCTCATATTGCCTAACACTAAGGTGGGTCATTGCTCATTTCACTGTATATATTCCATAGAGAAAAAAGCTCTCTATCTTCTGACTCTGCCCAAGCTGCCATGGAGACCACAGGATCTGGGAACTGTTTGGACTATAGATGAACTCTGTCATTTTTAATTAATATATGACTCCTAGAATATAAATTATTCTTTCCCAGATTTCTGACTACATTGACAACTAATTTAAGTGTAGCTTGATAGCTAGAAAACAGACCTAGCTCCTTACACTAAGGTAATCTATCACTATATTTACTCATTAATAAATGTGTTAACTGGCTAAGACTGCCAGAGTTCTTACAGACTTCACAATAAACAATACACAAGTTCAGATACAAGGTTTCACAGATGTAATCTGTTATTTCCTTACCTAAACTTGGTTTCCATTGACTAAATGTTTCTTATGTCCTCTTCTTGCTATGCCACTGTCCTAACATTATTCAGGTTCTTATGCCTAACCCTAATGAGACATTTCTACTATATGATCCAACTGTATAATAACAAATTAAGTTTTCTTTGATTATTTTTTTTAACTAAATTTAAAATGTTTCTCATAATGTATATTCAATTTCATAGGAGAAAAAAAGCCCTTCTTGTTTCTTCTGCTTCATAAAAAGTTCACCTTAAAGACTGTTCAAGTCGTTAACTCATGTTATCTCTTTTATAAACTTATAAGCTACAGGAAACCCACTCAGATCTACCTGTCATGGATCCAATAGACTCCATCCAGGTAAGTACATCTGCTAATCAAAACCCTAAAGTTCCCACTTGCTACTTATTCCAGAGGGTCTGGGACTCACCCTCAACCACCAAGACCTAAGGGTTTCAAATGTACATCTAAGAAATAAATTTTCTTTCTTCCAAATGTACTTAACAGTATTCTCTACTTATAACATGTGTGTGTGTGTGTGTGTGTGTGTGTGTGTGTGTGTGTGTGCGTGTGTGTGTGTGTTTCAGCATCTTGTCAAGTCCAGATGCTTACTAAACCCAGGACAGGTCCAGAGAAGCAACCTCCAGATACTCCAGTCTTCTCTCACAGACACAGACACGTCTACTGGACCTGTTCCTCCTGATCTCTCCACAGATAGTTCTACAGACCCTGGAGAGCAAGATAATCAACTCTCCTAAGACTGGACTAACTTTCCCATACTCATTTACCTAGGTTTCCTAGAGGTACATTGCCCCAAAGTCAGCAGGAAGTAGATAAAGATCACCACAACCCTATTCCTGCTCCACCATCACCTCTTTCTAATTTTTTTCTTTTTTAATTAAACCAAAAGTGGTGAGTGTTAGCATTTTGTCTAAGCTCTCCCCCACAGTTACCTGGCAACATCCAGGTGTGCTTGACTCACTATAAAAGGGGCTCTTCACCCCCTCCACTCTCTCTTGCTTTAGCCTTTTTGATCCTGCTCTGTCCTCTTGCCCCTTCCCTTTTCTCTCCATGTGCTCATGGCAAGTCACTCCTCTTCTACTCTCTCTCTCTCTCTCTCTCTCTCTCTCTCTCTCTCTCTCTCTCTCTCTCTCTCTCTCTCTCTGCCTTTCTCTGTCTCTACTGCCCTCTCAACTCCCCTCCCATGCTCTGAATAAACTCTATTGTATACTATACCATCATGTGACTGGTCTCCCAGGGGGAAGGGATTGCCTCAGCATGGGCCTATGGAGGGTCCTCCTTTCCCCATATCTAACTACACTCCCACCAAACATGTTCCTTCTCTCCTTTATCTATTCATAAACACAACAAGAAAAGTAAAATACAATCCTTTATTTTGGAAGATCAGTCTGGTAAGGGAAATGAAGAAATACAGGGCCAGAGAAAGTAGGCAAGTTAATGATATTCCTGAAACCAGTACATGAAAAAGTCTGGATGCAAATGATAGGAGTGTTTCTCTGGGAGGTCACAATGCTAACTGCTTTCTTCCTTTCTCCTATGTAAGCCACCACGTAGTCAAATGTCTATTCCTTTAGCCACTGGCACTTGCTCATAATGCTTGTGTTTGATGTTGGCCATTAGTGTAGAGGTCCACTTCTCCAACAGTGATCCTAGGACCCATATCCTACTGATCTCTAATCAACATTGACATCTAAAACCAGCCAGGGTAAGGGAAATGACTTCACATTTATCCAGTAAGAAATTCAGGACTTAAGTAAAGTCTTTGTAGCTATGGCTGATGTATGTACAAAGCCTGCTTTAATGTCATATGTCTAAGAAATGACAGCAAAGTAGTCTGTACACTTGATAGAAACCTCAGTCACAGAAAGCATCACTATCTTTTGAAAGGTTACTTCATCAAGTCATGCATCATTCATCATGTATTACAGTCCACTCAAAATGGTATTGTTGAGAAGTTCACAATTAACAAAACACAAAATTTTGTCTCCAAAATTTAAAAACAAATTTAAATGGTGCCTTATAATGACCTAGAAAAAATATGTATAGTATGAAAGATGGATTGAGAACTAGTAAAGGCATCTTCTGAGCCATACTTGGGCTGTGTTTCTTTAGACAAGATACGTAAACTCTTTTTTAGAATCCTTTCCTTGTGCAGATGTCTCCCCATCTACCATGTACATTCACACAAATGTCATGTTTTAGATTGGTGAGATCTGGTCAGTCTTTTGGGTGATTGCAGGTAGCAAACACATAGTTATATGGATATTAGGGCACAGCTAGCCACAGAATCCAGTGCCAGTCAAAGACTCTCAGGAGAACCTGGTGCTTTGGCCTCAGCTTCAGAGATGAGTAGTATTCACCATATGGTCAACTTGAGAGAAGAAGTTGGCTGGAAAACTTCATTTAGTGAGTAAGACTAACTAGTGACAGATACTGAGAAATATCAGAAAGGCAGGCAGGTGTCATCTTGAAGGGCCAGTGTGTCACACCAAAGGATCTATGTGATGGACTAGTAGTCTGTTTCCTTGACTATATGCTAAATATCCTAAAGTGTTTAACAAATACTAATAGCCAAGAGTCATTTGAGCAAAGATTCAAAATCTCTGGCACTGGGCCTTTTATAAAAGAGCCAAGCATGATGGTGCTTGACTGTATGCTCAGATAGTTGGGAATTTGAGGCAGAAGGATTGTATGTGGGCTATACTGTGAGTTCAAAGCCAACTTGAAAAATTTAGTGAGACTGTATCTCAAAACAAAAATAAGTTGTGTTAGGGATGAATCTAGGCAATAGATTCTACCATCCATTCATTGGTCCTGGGTCAGCCTTTAATACGTCAAAGAAAACTAAATCTTTATAGGGATTTCTATGTGTGGCTAGGGTTATAAATTACTGCTGTCAGCCATGGGGGATACTTAGACAATGTTAAATAGAGGCAACTTGTTAAGACTTTTATTTCCCCAGAGTGTCAGGAACAAGTAGAAGTGTGTGTGTGTGTGTGTGTGTGTGTGTGTGTGTGTGTGTGTGTGATACCAACAGGAAGAATATCTGGGAACCTTTTATATTTTATTCTAAAGAGGACCAGGGCCATCACTAGGAAAGTGTCAGTAAGGATAGCTTCCATGTGGGATTTGGAGCTTGGAATGTGTATGGGGTAGGAATGGATGGAGGGTGGGTAGATTACAATAACCACAGATTCTTACCGTGTTTGCATTGGTGTGGTGGTATTCTTTCCACTCTTTGAATATGGGATTACCTTCTACTTTGGCAAATAGATTGTGGCCGAAGTGAAGTCTCACACTTGGGTTTAGTGAATATTCTGTTCTTTCTCTTTCAGAGCCCAAAGCCTCCACAATAAATCACCTTGGATTAGCCATGGAGATAATGACGCACATGGCCTACTTGTTCTTTTATTCCAGGCTTCAGCCTGCAGAGCACTAGCTGTGTGTACATGGGAGGCTGTGAGAGTTGAGGATTGTGTCCTTACCAAGATCATTTTCTATGAGACCCTATTGGAGTGCCCTCTCTAACCATTCTGTCAAGCACCTCAGAAAAGGCAGTTTCTACTGCCCAGCAAGAACATTTTAAAAACTAAACTCAAAATATCCAAAAGAACCAAGTCTTGAAAATAGGAAGGAAACACAGTGCTGGTACCAGCCTGAGATCATACCACCAACCTAGCTGCATCATTAACAGTCTCTGGGGAAACCATAATCACCATCATCAGGATGCTGAGGAAAGCTTCTGCAAAAATGCTTCCAATGCACTCCTCCATGGCAAACTATAGTTTCTCTCACTATGCCAGTGTGGTTTGATTTAATAATTGTGAACAGCCACAAGGAAGGAGAAAAATGTGAGCAACACGTCAAGATCACATGCCTAGACTTGAATCCACAACCACATTTGACAACTAGCTTAGATTATCAGGCACTTCCCTTTTTAAAATCTCACACCAGGGGAAGCAATCACAGATTATAAAGCTTTTGACATAAAAATAAAAAGCCAATTTTCTTTCCTTCTCCAGAAAGGCATCTTCAGCCAGAGCATCAGTTCATGGCTATTTAAGGCTGCTGTGCTGGTTTCTTATTGAGCTATCTCAGGTTCAGTAGCTTGGCTTTGTTGTTGTTCCTTTTCTGTTGGTCAGAAGTCTAGGCATGGTAAATCTGGAGTCTCTGCTTAGAGTATCTCTGGGCTAAAATCAATGCATCAGCTTGTGCCAGGAATACAGACTGCACTATTTTCACCACTTTTGGTAAAATGCACTTCTTGAGGTTGTAGAAGTGAGGTCCTATGTTCTTTTTGGTAGATAAGGATCACTCTCACCAAATATTAGTCACCAGATGGCCATGCCCAGTATTTGATTTCTTCTAGGCAAAAATAAGCCTATCTGATGTCCTCTCCCATACCAGGTGGAACTAAACATTTTACTTTTGAAGGGCTCACCTGACTGGGTCAGTGTCACTTGAATACTCTCCCTACTTTATGATCAACTGATTTGGGAATGCAAATATACTTACAAAGTTCTTTTACAGAAACATCTAGATTACTCTCTATGGGTTACCTACGAGGGGGTGTGGACACACTTAAACCAAGAATTCGGGGGACAGTTCTGGAATCCTCTTTCTTACATCGACGAGTGAGAGATTTTAGAATCATCTGGCCATGCAGGTAACCCTAGCACTTGAGAGGTGAAAACAGGAGGATTGCCTATTAGAGGGAAGCTGTAACTATATGTAGAAATGCTGTTTGGGGGATGAGCAGAAGTGCAGAACAAGAGGGGGAAAAGGAGGAGAGGAAGGGGATGAAGGAGAGGGAGGGAGAGAGGGAGGGAGAGGAGGAGAGAGAATGACAGAGAGGAGAGGAGGGGAGAGGAGAGGAGAGGAGAGGAGAGAGGGGAGAGAGGGGAGAGGGGAAAGAGGAGCGGGGAGGGAGACTGATATTGATTCTACAACCAGACAATGATCTTCTAAAAAAGTTGAGACCCCATAACTCCCATAGAATGAGCTCTACCATCCATTTTCCCTTGCAAGTTTTCCAGTTGATAAAACCATCTAGTTGAATGTCTGAATTTATAAATGTCCAGCAATTACAGGGGTTCTAAAGTTCTTACAGTCCAGCTGTATGACTTTCAGTGCACTCATGAGTATTGGAGAATATATCTGTTCACTACAGCACAGCATTATAACATTAGGGTGAGGAGGACCTACACGCCAGATAACTATTCTGACCCACATCTGGATGGAGCCTTCCTCATGGGGAGTTTAGCTTTCTGAGGTGGGATCTCAAGACTCTTAGTATGGCTGTCCATGACATCTGGCTGACCACTGGATACCTTTGAGCTTATGCTCCAGTGTGAAAATGTGGCCTTGTCTTGTGTCAACAGGACAATTTCCTATCCTGTCCTATCCTATCCTGCCTCATGTGGAATCTGGAAATAGAGATATCATTCGTTTTCCTTCAGCAGGGATGTGCCATTTACATAGGAGACACTTTGGGGCCTCACATGAAGGCCCTTCTCTTCCTTCATAGCACAAAGAACTGGTAAGGAACTGCAGGCAGAACAAAGAAAATTCTAATTTTGCTCACCTGTAAACTGCTCCTCTTCCATCATAACTTGATTTAAGCCATGGTTATGGTCTTAATTAACAATTTAATTGGCTAGTGCTTTCTCAATCCAGTTCTCTCGGGGCATGGTTTTCTGTTTAAGTTTCTTGTTTCAATTCTTTAGCAAAACAATAAAATTTAATTAGGAAAGCAAGCAGCTTTGTAATAGCAGTTCTATGTCTAATTAGCTATGTGGTGACCAGAGTTCTCAGATTCCATTCAATATTGTATGCACATTTTACATTTGATCATGTTTCAGATAAGGCATTGTGAATTTACAGCCTAAGCATGTCAGTGAATCACGTTCAGTTTCCCTAAGAGTCTTGGTTATAGTCAGAGAAACCAGGAAAATTAACTTAGAGCTGTGGCAGAGGAGAATAAGAGAGAAAATGCAGGATGTAGGTGGTTACTGTACTCCAAGTCTGTTTTCCATTGCTAGGATAAATCAACATCAGCTTAGCTGTTTCAAACAAAGCCCACTTATCTCACAGTCCTGCAGATCAGTGGGCCAGTCCCAGATGCCTAAATTTTCTTCAGAATCTCAAGGGGCTAAAATCAAAGCATCCAAGAAAGGACTCTGGTGCATTCTTATTTGGACCTCAGTGTCCTGTGATCTGTAGTACTGATGTCTCCATTTCACTGTTCAGCTGGGAATCCGCACATCCCAGAGACCAGTGTCATTCTTGGTTTGTGACTCTCAAGAATGGCTCCCAGCGTAGCAGTTTGTGAACACTCCTCTGACCCCTTCCTCTGTGAACAGCTGGGGAAAAACTCTTTGCTTCTGAAGATTTCTTTGATTTGCTCAGGCCTACCCCAGATAGTCTCTCTCTGCTCTATACTATAACATCACCAAAGGGATACCTATCCCTTCCTATTCTTAGGGAAGTTATTCTGCAGGGCAGGAGCAGAAGGCCGGAAAGATCTGGACCATATTAGAATTCTATCAATTACATCTTGCTGTAGGAGAAAGGAGAAAAGAAAGACAGTACTCTCCTTGGCCACTCATCCTTCTTTTCCCTAAGACTGCTGCATAGGTGCAAGGTGTTTGCAGTGGCCCTGATTCTGTCCTCTGAGCTCCACGGGGCAGAAGATGATACAGTCAATTCGTTTTCCCTACAGAGTGCTTTCTCCAGTTGGCTGGAATTTCTGCTCTCCACGGTGGGAAGCGATCACTTGGTAAAATAATTCAAATAATTTAAGGTAACATCAAGGTAGGAGATGCCTCTAGGGAGAAAGTTATCTACGTTCAATACCTCAAATTCTAGTTCAGGAAAACTATCTTACTTGAGAAAGGAAAGGAAGATATGTAGAAAAGAGTCTCAACAGAGAAGCCTGAGATGCTGTCTTTAGAAGGTCCTGTTTGCATAGCTTTCCTAAGGCCAGCATCTGGGAGCCTAGCTTTTCAGAGGGCTCCCATAATCAGGTTCCCATAAGAACTACAGGCACCAAGTCTCTTGTAAGTCTCCTTGCAGCCACCATTGCAGATGTGCTGTCACAGCCCATTGCTGTGGGAATTAGGCATGTTCGGTGTGACAGGAAGGACTAAGAAGGACTTGGGGGCAGGGGGGCGGGGAGCTGCTCCTGGATTCCCCTGGGTTGACTCATGCACTGTTCCCCTCTGCTGACTCTGCCTCCAAGCTTTTCACAGTATACATCACAGTTGTGAGCATGCTTTCACAATGAGTCACATGAGGCCTCATGAAAATCAGAGTCCCCGAGACCATTGCTTGATGCTGCTCTTCCACCTGTCTTTTAATTGTCTTCTAAGCTCCCGTAGCAACAAGACATCTCCCAAGCTGACCTCTTTCCTTAAAGACTAAATGAATGCAGTTTTTAGGAATGTTTTACTATAACTGTCCCACATAAGTTTCCTTTGAGATTGAAGAATTCCATTCTCAAATTCTAGTTCAAGAAAACTTGAAGCCAGAGGGTAAACTGCTCAAAAGAGGAAGTCCCAGAAATTGATCAGATTCATCAGGCCCTTCCCTCCAAGAGTAAGCAATAAATGCCTCTGAAGGTCAGTCTCAGACAAGCCAAGCTGCAAAGAAGACTCTGAGAGAGGACAAGCTGCCTAGAAGCAGCAGAAGCCAGCCAAGCTGCCTCTAATAGGTTTAGACCAGCTGAGTCACTTGGAAAGGACACTCTCTAACCTGTTGAGCTGCTTGCAGACTGTGCAGTGTGCTCCGGGTTCCCAGCTTTTTTTTTTTTTTTTTGTGAACATTTACTCATGCTGGGGTGGGCTTTGGTTATACAGTCATTCGAGTCATTTCTCCTTCTATAAGTGACTGCTCACCCATTCTCCTGTAAAGTAGCCTCAATAAAAACTTGGTTTACCAAGTTGAATGTTGGATCTGTGCTTTGGTCTGCCATAGGTTCCCTATACCTGGGGTGAGTAGATGTACACACATGTTGCAACTCCCTAGGATAAGTCTTGTCACACAACAATAACCATCTGTCTTAATCAGGGCTTCTATTCTTGGACAAAACATCATGACCAAGAAGCACTTGGGGAGGAAAGGGTTTATTCAGCTTACACTTCCACATTGCTGTTCATCACTAAGGAAGTCAGGACTGGAACTCAAGCAGGTCAGGAAGCAGGAGCTGATGCAGAAGCCATGGAGGGATGTTCCTTACTGGCTTACTCAGCCTGTTCTCTTATAGAACCAAGACTACCAGCCCAGAGATGGTCCCACCCGCAATGGGCCCTTCCCCCTTGATCACTAATTGAGAAAATGCCTTACAGCTGGATCTCATGGAGGCATTTCCCCAACTGAAGCTCGTTTCTCTGTGATAACTCCAACCTGTGTCAAGTTGACACCCAAAACCAGCCAGTTCACCATCCATGTAAAAGTCATAGTATACATGTGTGGCCTTCTGTGCCAGTGGCCTTCTGGGGTTCCATATATTTTGTGAAAGCAATTGTATCATGCTGGCTAATGGCAGGTGACCATCACATGAATAAATGTGGAATCTAATTCACATTTCTGGTTTTTTTTCCATGTTAGAGATTGATCCAAGTGTACCATGTGTGCTGGGAAACCACCCCTGACCTAGATCCCCAGTCTTCATTTTTTTCTTATATAACATAAGGCCTATCATATAAATCGACTGACATCATGGATACAACCCTTTTCTTTCCAGTATTTGATTTAGATTAGCTGTTTCCTCAAACAGGAGTCAGGATGATCTCACTCTCCCTGTGCTGTATTTAAACTGATGGGGTGGAGATGGAAAGGCCTACTTGAATTTTCTTTCTGCCTTTGCAGTGCTTAGCTCCCTGGTGGGAAATTTGGGAAGTGTCTGGTTATTAGAGTCAGAAGAACATTGTGAGGCAGATAGTCCTGGCTTGCTGCTGAGGGTTAATGTTAGCACCACAGGGAAGGCCCCTCAAGGGGAGGAGTGTTAGGAAACAAGTCTTTCTGGGGTTCCATAAAACAACCATTATTTGCAGAAAAGATAGCGTTACTTAAATTGGGGTAAGAAAAGAAGGGGGAAAAGGAGATCAATGACCTAGGAGTTCAAAGGCCCATCAGCAAATAACTGCAATATTTACAAGGAAGATGCCAAGTAGAAAAACAAAGCTAGCCATGAAAGATCAAAGGCATGGTAATGACAAACACCCACCTTGAAGGTGTCCTCCCTCCCACATCATCTAACACCAGCACCCCAGAGGACTGTGTGTCCATCGCCTAAAGAAAATATCTTTGTGCCATGTTAAAGATGAACAAGGCCCTCCGGCAATCTGCATTACCATCTTTTAGAATGAAGTCTCAAATACCATATGTGTCATGGACTGGCCCATTTCAGCCCCATGAAGGAGAACTAATAACCACACCTCTCACCTTAAGTTCTTAGCTGAAGCCAATAACTAAGCAGGAAGAGAATAGTGAGAGACCCTTACTCCAAATCCATACAACCATCAGAGTGTGAACAAGCAGCACCTTCAGCCTTTGCCGAGGAGGCCCTCAAAATACAACAGAGTTAATGACTGACTGCTTGGTCCATCTTCCCCAGCCTATTTCCATTTAAAAGTCTGAATCTAAACAAGAAGGTAGGCATGCTCTAGGAAGATTTCAAAAAGGAAAAGTGGAGTTCTGAAAAACGGTCAATTAAATTCACAACCCCAAAGAAAACATGGCTATTTACCACTTCTAGAATATTTCAGATGCTCGTGGGAACACAACAGTATTCAAAAAGCATTCATCATACCTGGCAGATGGATCGTCAGTGTTCTCTTGTGTGAATAGTGTATAGAATAATTTACATCTTGACAGAATTCCACTCTCCTTTAAATGCTCCTCCACACCATCTCTTTACCTACTTCCTCTGTCTAATTATTCTCGTTATTCATCCCCAGTTTCAACCCCAGTCAGCCAACACACCACAGGTTTGACCATAGGACAGTGCAAGATCTGTTACCTTAAGTTGGTGGTATATGTTCTTGAGTGCAAGTGCTTCCTCTTCGGATTTGGGGATGAGTCTTATCACTTTATCACTGCAAAGGAGGGGGAAAGGTAGGCGTTATTATTTAAGAGCAAAGATAGACACCTTTTTTCCTTTGCCTTTTTTTTCCCAGAAACAAGAGTAGTTTATTTAGCATATTGCCAATGGTATGGCAGGCATGGCCATAACAAGAAATGCCTGTTTGTCTTCTCTCTCTCTCTCTCTCTCTCTCTCTCTCTCTCTCTCTCTCTCTCTCTCTCTCTCCCTTTTAAGACACTTCTTGTGCTTCTAATAAAAGCAGACAGCTTTTCAAGTATTAAGGGCAGTTATTGGTATCCTCTGATTGCTTGCAGCCTCTTTCTTGGTCTGAATCACTATCAATATTTCATCAGGATTGGAAGATATAAGCTCACATATTATATCGTTACTTTATCTTTAGAATGGATGGTTGTTTCCAAGATGAGGTAAGGTTAATGTGGAAGGCATCAACCCAAAGGGTGATGGATTTTAGCTCTGTGTGCTCACTTCCAATCCTTTAATTTTGCCTTCTCATCTCATCACACCTTCTTCAGGTCTATGAATGGAAAGCCTTCTTGGCTTGCTGACAACTACTTAGAATGTTTTGAGCAGCCTTATTCTAAGGCAGCTTTGTGCTTTGGTTTTCTCAAAACCATCCCAAATAACCTTGCAGTTTCAATGTCATGGAATCCATATAAAAGAAAGCAGAAGGTAACACTGTCAAGTCAGTATAAAACAATGCTAAATATCACCATGGGACTTAAGTTTGAGATGTAGTTTTCCTCTCTGCTTCCGATGCCTCTGACCTATATTTTTCCAGATTCATCAGACCCTGGCCTCTCCCACCTGACCCAATACAGATCTTGGCAGCAATCGGCAGCTCAGCTGGGTGCTATGGCTTTTCTGATGGATGGATCACCTGACAGCTTGCTGAGAAACAGCTCCATCTGGGGCCCTGTCAGCTCCTCCAGCATGCAGAGGAAGCAATCTGGAGCTGTTTTACAGCCACACTTTCTTTCTTTTTTTTTTTTTTTTTAAGATGGATAATTCAACCTGGCAATTGGTTCTTCTTTTGAGAGTATATGACATAAAAACATCCAGCACCTCTGGGATTATTAAATTCTGAAAATGGTAGCTGAATGGTTACTTTATCCTAGCCTTTATAAATTCTCAGACATGTCTTTGGAGACTTGTTTACTGTTACTTGCTCATCAAAGAACTGAGAGCAACGGATGCTACCCAGCAAGGAGACGGAATGCAGCATTTTCTGGTGTAAACCAGTAAGATACGTGATGGAATACTCAGTAACCCCAGTGCAACGGAAGCTCGTTCTCTCGCAGGGAATCCACAGGACCCCACGTGCCCTCATTTGCTTCACCAAACAGAAAGCTTATTCGTTCTGAATCTGATAGGCAGTATTTTTCTGAAGCAGGAGCCATAATTTGGTACCATAAACAGGGAGGCTCTAGGTTTTGAGTTTAGATAAAAACACAGCTGGGTATCTATCTTAGAAAATGACCTGAAGGATTTTCTTTGTGTGTGTGTGTGTGTGTGTGTGTGTGTGTGATGTCTATTGTCGCATACCCTTGACCACAATGCTTAAACATTTTTTATTGGATATTTTCTTTATTTACATTTCAAATGTTATCCCCTTTCCTGGTTTCCCTCCCGCCTGGAAACACCCTATCACATCCTCCCTCCCCCTGCTTCTATGAGGGTGTTCCTCCACTCACCCACCCACCCACTCCCACCTCCCCACCCTCAATTCCCTTACACTAGGGAAACTATTGAACCTTCATAGGACCAAGGACCTCTCCTTCCATTGATGCATGACAAGGCCATCCATCCTCTGCAACATATGCAGCTGGAGCCATTCTTTGTTGATGGCTTAGTCCCTAGGAGTTCGGGGGGGGGGGGTCTGGTTGGTTGATATTGTTCTTTCTATAGAGTTGCAAACCCCTTTAACTCCTTCAGTCCTTGCTCTAACTCCTCTATTGGGGACCCCATGCTCAGTCCAATGGTTGGCTACAAACATCCACCTCTGTATTTGTAAGGCTCTGGCAGGGCCTCTCAGGAGACAGCCATATCAGGCTCCTTTCAGCATTCAGAGTCAACCATTTCTAGTCTTTAACCAGGACAAACACCAATGTCTTACTGCTTAATAATTTTATGAAGGTTATTTCACAAAGATTCCTTTATGTGCCAGGCCCAGAGAGTGTGCCAGGGAGTGAGTATTTCTGCTTATTTATTCCTACGCCCAGTGAGTTTTATCTGGGAAAGGCCCCACCTTTGGGATTATGGAACACCTCCTATCATTACCACTGTAGAGACATGGATTCTTGTCTTTTAATTTGACCTTATTATTTGCTCTTTCCTCAGGCTGCTCTTCAGCAAGGCACCAATCCTGTCATTTCCAACAGCAGTCACTTGGGACACTGGGCACTTTATAATGACTTCAGAGAAAATCCTGTAGAGGTTTTCTTTTGGTATTGATTTAAGCCACAATGTTCAGTTTTTAAATATTTCAGAAAATACAACCTAACTTGGTATAGTAGAGGATTTCTGTGGCTGTCTTTCATAAGGTGTCAGAATCAATGACTGTGATGAGTTTTGGGTGCCCTTCCAGACCAGTCTCCTCCTCATGGTCCTGCTCAGACACTCACCTCCACCTGTGTCAGGACCCAGCCATCAGGTCGAGGATTAATTCCTCACGGTGGCAGGACTGGGAGGTGCAGCTAAGTGTGTGAGTCAATCAGAGGACTGGAGCCCCTAGCAATGGATGTGGTTTTCCCTTGGGAATGGGTTAGCTAATGGGGTTGTTTTACCTCCCTTTCTACATGGGCATGCTTATCCTTCTGCTAATCTGCCATGAAGGGAGCAGCAAAAAGTCCTTGCCAGACACTGACCCTGTGTTACCACCTGACCCTTTTAAGCCTTCAAAACTATAAGCTAAATACATCTCTTTGGTTCATAAATAGTCAGATCTTGGGTGTTGTGCTAAAGCAACAGAAAACAGACTAAGACATAGGTCTTACATTGTTCCCAGGGACTCTGGTTAATCTGGGAATGGGCATGTATTGTAAATGGACATAATCAAGCAGAAAGTAAGGATTAACGGGACTGGGAGAGAGTAATTTTCTTGTTGAAAGTAAACAAGGAAATGTGTCACCCTGTTTGCAACTACCAACCTACAATCATGAAGGCTGAAGCCTGGGGTGAAGCAGCTTCCTGTCTTTCTCACTGCAGTGTGGGAGATTGCATGTAGGCTCAGAGAGAACCTGGGTCTACAACGGTCTAGTTGACTCTACCAACTTCTAAGTCTGTTTTTTTCTTCTTCTTCTATATGTTGTAGTATGCAATATAAATTCCCTTATGGTGTAGGCCAGGTTGAGTCTGATTTTTCTCTCCTTCTCACCAAACACATTTTGCACAATGACAATATTTTTACTTAGTTTGCCTATCTTTAGAGAGATGACAAAAGTCAGCAAATCAATTTTTCACAGGTGGGATTATACATCCTTGATTTCTTGCCTAAGTACTCCTCTCTAAAACATACCTTTAAATTGGGTGGCAACTTAAATTGTGTGTGCTTTCAGAAGGAAAGATTTGGGGTGTCCCAGTGCTAGGATTCATTTCATAGACACATGGAGAGGAGAACAAGATATTTCAAATATTTGCCAAAATGTCTAAAATCTTTTATCTCACAGAAAAGTTAACATTAGCATGTCCACTAACTTAAAAATTCTCATCCCTAAATATTAAAAAAAATAAATAAAATCCAATCTGTTAGGTAATTCCATGCAGAAAAATTGCCATTCCCTCACATGGTCATGCTATGGTGTACTTGGCTCTGAGAGCTGCATTTCCTTTGTTGAGATACTGTTCTTGATGTACATGAAAATTTTCATTTAAAGGCAGTAAATAAGGAACAACGCAGTTGGGCAGATTCAGGCATTAAATGGATGCTCTCTCTTTTGCTTATGGTTTATAGTTCCAATATAAAGTACTGAGTGCATGAGAAATCACCCTGTGGCAGTTTGCTTAGGACATGAAGATTTAGACTTTGCTTCTAGATTAAAGTTAGGCAGAAGTGATGACTATGTTGTTTTGCAGTTATTTTAACAACACAGGAAAGAAAAGCACAGTCTCTGGATATGCTTTATTACAGACATTTTCTCAAATGGCTACGTGTCTACCATGGTATCTTATCTGTAATAGGCGGTCAATAAACATTTGCTGAATTAAATGGAAAGTTGACTTTTTGTAAGCCACATCATCTTTCCAATACCTCAAATTCGGTTTCCATCGAAAGCTTTGAAAGAATTAACTTTTCTCTTATTGGCATACAACAGAGGAAAAAGGCATAAGATGTAATCCTGACATTAAATTAAATTAAGTAAGATACTGTCTTCATTATATCTTTGAGAGCTGGTGGAGGTTGTGTCAAATCAGGATATTGTTCTTTCTTTCAGTCTTTTTCATAGCATTTAAAAATGAGACACAACCAGAGAAAAACATTACCAAGATAGAGAACAAGCCAGTTATCCTAATGCATGCAGCAATTATCCCATTCAAGAAAGGAAAGAGAGAATTATAAAGGAAGGATTTCCAAAGTATGTATTTTAGTTGTTTGTTTATGACATAAATCATACTCCATGATGTTACTATTGTATATGATATATATGTAGTATAAGGCAGTAGCTAGTCAATGTTTCATAAATTACACAGAGAAACTATTACAAAGGTTCTAGCTTGAGTGATCAGAGAATACCATATGAATGGATTTTGATAATTAAACTAAAAAGACTTAGAGCCCAGTAGACTGACAGCTATTGTCATTTGTTATTTTAATAGGAATAAGCATAGATTCACTTAGAAATCCATCAGGCAGAACAATCTTTTTCCAATACGAAACACTTAGCAACGCTGGTGTATGTGTGTGTTTGTGTATGTGTGTGTTTGTGTGTGTATAGTCATATGTATGTGTATTCACATGTGTATATTCACAGGTGTGTGTGCTTTATGTCTTTTAATATAGTAAGTAGTTGACAGAATAAGGGAAATCCTAAAAAAGCCTCAAATTCTGAGTTCACAGTTACCATAAAGGTAGTGATTAGCCTGATTCGTTAGCATCTTGACAGTCTCTAATGCTTTAGATGAGAAGGTAAGAACTCACACTAGAGACTCCAGCATAAAGCCTAAGGTTAATAACTTTGGTAAAAAGATGGCTAGAAAATATGCTCCATGAAAAAAAAAAAAAACACTAGAAAAGCTTGTCTGTATTGAACTTGGCAATGAAGAGATAGGTGAGTGTCCTGTTTAGGGTTTCTATTGCTGCCAATGAAATACCATGACAAAAAGTAAGTTAGGGAGAAAAGGGTTTATTTGGCTTACATTTCCACATTAGAGTTCATCACTAAAGGAAGTCAGGGCTGGAACTCAAACAGAGCAATGACCTGAAGGCAGGAGCTGATGCAGAAGCCATGGAAGTGTGCTGCTTCCTGGCTTGCTTCACGTGGCTTTCTCAGCCTGCTTTTGTACAGAACCCAGGACTCCTAGCCCATGAGTAACCCCACCAACAATGGGCTGGGCCCTTCCACATCATTAACTAATGAAAAAAATGACCAATAAAAGGATATTATGGAGGCATTTTCTCATTTGAGGTTCCCTCCTTTCAGACTCTAGCTTGTGTCAAAGTGACATAAGACACGTCAACACAGTGAGACAGTCACCACAGAGAATTTAAGACCACAAGCTAGTCCTGTAGTAAGGCTGAGAATGAAATTCAAACTACTTAAGTGGCTCAAACCTCTCCAACCTAAGCATTTGTATTCAGATATTCTTTTCAATGGAGGTTCCTTGTGGTCCATTCCTATGCCTCCTTTGGGAGACATTCATTAGTAAGCTTCAAAGTGATACCTATTAATGAATCATACATGAGGGATTATAAGCAGTGGTTTCAGTTAAAAGAAAAATTCTTCACCTAAGCTGGAAGATTACATGTCAATTTACTCGTTCATGTGGAGCCAGCCTGAAGAGCAGCCATGATGGCAACATACAAGAGAGTTACAAGACTAAGTACTGTTCCGGCTGGCCTTCCATCTTGCTATAGTATAATTTCTCCTGATTGCTGGATTCTTCCCTTTTGTGGTTCTAGGATCAAATTAGTGCTTTGATCATGCTGGAAAAAATTCTAAATCATCAGCTTGTCTTACCCTTTAAAAATGTCTTCTCTGGGCCATGCATGTAACTTGTTTTTTGTTTAAAAAAAAAAAAACAGGGTCTCTGATACATATGCAGCTAGAGACACGAGCTCTGGGGTTACTGGTTAGTTCATATTGTTGTTCCACCTGTAGGGTTGCAGACCCCTTTAGCTCCTTGAGGGTCTGGGGGACTTTTGGGATAGCATTTGAAATGTAAATGAAGAAAATACCTAATTAAAAAAATAAATTAAAAAAATAGGGTCTCACAGAGGATGTTGGATGTAGACTTCTGAGCAATGCTGGGACAGTTAGGCCCTTTGGACATTTGGTGTAGACTCCTGTCATTTCCTATTTGGAGATGGATTTTTACCATGGGGGACCAGGAGTACCATGCCATACTTTAGATCTTCAATGTTTTCCTGAAGCCCCAGGTGTTAAATCATAACCTCTGCCTTAGCACTATTTGGAAGTGATGATGTTAAGATATGAGACCTAGAAGGTGATCTTCAGTCTTTCAGGATCATGTGTTTGAAGGGATAGAGAGATGCTGGACCACAGACCTTTTTTCTTTTTCTCTTCCTAGCTCTGAGGTGAGCAGTTTTATACTTCCATTTACTTTCATAGTGGTGTATTGCCTTGTCTCTGGATCAAAGCATCGGGGCCAAAACTTTAGTTGAAACACTTTTCTTTATCAGTTGAATATGTCAAATATTTTATTATAGTAGGAGGAAGATAATCAACACTGAATGGAAAAACCTATACTAATGTGTACCATTGAGTAAAGTGTGGATACTACGTACCATTGAGTGAGTGTGGAGTTAGAATAATTTATACTAAGGATACACTTTCTCTCATCTATCAACAAAATCTCTAGCTCTTGAAGGCAAGTCTTACAATAGTGAAACTAGAGAGAAGAGTTAAACAAGAGGCTGAATTTGGTGCTCATTTCATGCAAGGAACAAAGTTCTGGCAGAGCTCTGTATACAGTTTGATTGTGCATCTTAGATTTCAAATAAAGGAGGGATGGGCTTGGGTGGGCTATGAGTTATCACAGTGTGAACTGGAAGATGAAGGCAGCTTTCCTGATAGAATTAAGTCTGACTTGGTAGAATGGTTTCATAGTCGAGTTCACCTTTACCAACCGAGTGACATAATACACAATATCCTAAATGAGTGCTGTATCTCTTGCTCCAAGATTGTGTTAGTCTAGCTTTTCATCACTGTAATAGACACCTAAGAAAAACAGTTTAAAGAAGGTGAGATGTATTTGGCTCAGGTTTCATCAATTTTAGTCTGCGGTTTCCTGGATCCATCACTTTGGGCCCAGGGCAAGGTAGAGGAGGAGAGGATTGTATCCTTCAAGAATCCTGCCCAGTAACCTACTCTCTAACTGTATCATATTCATTTATGTAAGTTAACTAAATAGCAACTTAAAGGGAGGAGAATTCATTTTGGCCCATGATTTCAGAGGTTTAAATTCATGTTTTTGTGTTGATTGGCCCCAGTCAGCAAGGCTAAGTCTTCTCAAAGCAAAGGAAATCTGAACAGGGTGAGTGATCAGGGGAGTTGAGGTTTTTGAGGTCAATCATAGTATAAACAAGTATGTCTCATTTCCTTCCTTTATTAAACCAAGCAAAACAGGAAGTGATGCTTATATTTACCTTAAGCAAATACAAGTACATAGATGTTACCTCCTTCCAGCCTAGCAAGGCTGGCTGTGACCATCTGCTGCTTAAGCACCTGCTGTGCTGCTCCTTTGATGTGCCACTACCTTCCTGAGGCCCAACTTGCCTGAGGCCTCTCTTCCAAGACTTTCTGGAGTTAACACTGAACTGCGATCTTTGGGAGTTCCCACTAAAAAGCTGACCTATCTACTTCAAAGGAACTTTGCTTGGCCAGGGATGGGCCTCCCCTTTTCTTTATAAAGCGTGTTTGCTGACATTAAAATTGAACCTTGAGCAGAGCCTTGTCTTGGTTCCTTCCTTATCTCTCGCAGTCTAGCCCCTCTTCTCTTCCAGGTTTCCAAAATGCCTTTCCAGGCTAGAACCCAGACCTGTGATCTGCTGGCCGGACACAACACATAGAGGGAATATACCTCATGCTGTGTCTTATCATCTTTGTTCATGTGAAAGTGTCATGAATACTCCCAGGCTATCACCTTTCCTGCAAAAAATAATGTGTATATGCCAGACATTCCCTTCATGTCACTTATAACATTAAATATGTTTGTTTCTAGGAGACCTTAGGAAAAGAATATTCTGCACTCTGCCCCAATTTTAGTTCACAATAAGCTCACAGCTTTCTTATACAGGCTCCCGCATTCTTGCTTGCTCCATTGTCACAGTTGGCTTGTGATAAGACAGGACACTGGAACAGGAGCATACACAGGAGGGGGAGTCTTACTCCATGGCAGCCAGGAGCCAGAAAGGCATAACAGAAAGGATCCAGGACAGGATGTACTCTTTAAAAGACATGACCAGTGAACTACTTTCTCAATCTAGGCTCAACCTCCAAAACTTTCCAGTATTTCATTAATCTTTAATCCATCAATGAAGTAGACTATTGATTGTCCAGAAACCTCATCATCTAAACTACTTTAGAAATGCCCTTACAGAAACACAGGAGTCTTTTAATCTTTTAGGTATCATCAAATCTTATCAATATTGACAATACATTTTAACCATTAGAAATCTGACTCATGTCAATGTGACATCCTACAGTTCTTATTAAACTGTGTTTAATCTCAAATCAATGAGAAAGCCATAGTAGAGTGTAGCATAACTACTTTGCACATAACAAATGACACCATGTTTCCCTCTAAAGTCTTAACAATTCTAACACTATTTCAATGTCCAATCCCAACGTTTCCCACTGAAATTCAAGATAACACCTTAGCTGTAAGTCCTTATAATTTAAACAATAAAAGTCTGGAGCCGATGAGAGAGTTCAGTAGATGAAGGCATTCATTGCCTAGAAACCTGAGCTTGGTTCCTGGAAGCCATGTGAAGGTAGAAGGGGCGAGTCAACTCTACAGAGTTGTCATCTGACCTCCATATATGTGCCACAATATCTGCCTCCCCCAAGCCACATGCTTGCAGTATACAATCTGGGATTGTATATTGTATAAATATTCCATTTCAAAGGGAAGAAATATGAGAATACCAATGCAGAATCATATCAAAGCAGGACTCAAATCCAGAAGGGTAAGCTTTAAACCCTGTAGATCTTTGCCTGGCATCTGGGCACATGTGAGTTTCCAAGTGTTTGGGAACCCCTCCATACCATTGTCTTTCTGGTTCCAGACCACACATCTTCTTTCCTGGAGTGCCTCTGTTGCCTTCTACAACTTTGCACTGCAACATTCCCTATTCCTGTTATTACCAGCTTTACTCCAATAGCTTCATATATGGTCCTATTAGGAGCACCCCATGAGAATTCCGAATCTTGTTACCAGGCCTTCCAGGTTTTCCTTTGGAATCTGGATAGAAGACCTTTATAAGCCCCAACTCTTACATTCTGAAGGTCTGTAAAACCAGTGCCATATGGCTGATAGCATTGTTTGCTGCAAGCTTGAGGAGTACAAAGACCCCCTCAGACCATGGTTATCATAGGCTCTGAAGCCTGTGTGGCTAAAGTTGGGAATGCACTTCATAATATGATCCTATGCATATTGAGGATTTTAGTAGCCCTCTAATCAAGAGAAGGTCGTATGATACCCGATGTGTCCTGAAAGCATCTCACCCATTGCTGCAATGGTAAATCCTTGGCTTCTTTTCAATCTCTTCATCAACCATGACTTTCTTGCCCTCATCTTGGAGTCTGCTCCTTTTCTGACCAAGCTTTTCAAATCTCTCCAGTCTATTTTTTGCTCACTATTCTCACTATAATTCACACTAAAAGCATGTAGCAGGAATAGTCATAGTGATAACTCCTTTTCTGGCCTCTGCATTAAACCTTTTATCACTGTGATAAAATACTTGAGGAAAATAACTTAGGGAAGATTTATTTTGAATTGTCATGGTTTCAGAGGTCTCTGTCCATGGTTGGATGGACCTATTGCTTTAGTCCTGAAGTAAGGCAGAAAATCAAGGCACTGGGAACATATAACCAAAACTCTTTATTTTGCGGTGGCCAGGACGCAGAGAAATATATAAGGGATCTGGGTGTCAAAATACCGCTCAGGAACTCTTCTGCAGTGACTCAGTTCTTCCATCAGGACCCTCCCCTTCTATCACTTTACAGTAATGTGTCCAAATTACGAGTATCTAGATAAAACAATTCATTAGGTCAAAGTTCTCATGAGCTAATTGCTTCTAGAATCACCCTCACAAACACATCTAGAAATAGATTTTTACTAGAACCTCTAAGGTATTTCTCAAAACAAATAAGATAAGGTTTACCATCACACAAGGATTTAGATAAAATTATATTTTAAATAATGTGATAATTTTTCAAATAATACTGTCTTGGAATGGATGGAATGGATTTAATTTTTATCTTAAGTGTACTGGTGATATCATTTTAAACATAATGGGTCAGACATTCATTCTTAGACTTCTTTTGGGAAGAAATTGAGAGACTACGTCTTTAGCTGAATAGACTGGTTTCCAGTTCTGTGGAGGGTATAAGTCCTCCAACAAAATAAACTTTCCTGGGGATGCTGCAGAGCTCTCAGGAGAAGTTACTGGGGGGGGGGGAAGGAAAATATTCCTGATGAAGATGAGAAAGGGCCTATTAGGGGATATAAGATACTTGTTCTTTTAGCAGATGTCCAATACCACATTCAGTACCCTATGAACTGAGGACAAAGTCAGTCTGTTTTCTTATAATTATCTAGCTTGCATTTACAGAGGGAACAGATAGTATGCATACAAACCAACACAGTTTCAGAGGCCCATGAGGGCTATGGACGTGGGAAGAGGTTATATGTTTATCATGAATGTGGGGTGCTCTTTCAGAGTGGGTGGCCAAGGAATGGTCTTCTGAATCAAACTTTGAATTAAAACATGTATTGTAAAGAACCAATTGGCAAGGTATAAGGACAGAGTGTTCTAAATAAAGAAAGGCCAATTGCAGATTCTGTATGTGAGCATGCTGAGTCTACCTGAGGATAACAAGATAGTCCCTATCTACATCTGGGAAGGGGTAGGGTTAGGAGTGAGGCAGCAGATATCAAATGGTGGAATTCTGGAGTGTCATATGGTTTAACATCTATACTCAGTGCCAGGCATCTCCTAGAATATTCTAATCTGGAAAATGATATGTGATTTCTAATTTTAAAGGCTCATTCGAGGTACTGTGTAGAGAATGAAATATAGAGAAACAGAAGAGAAGGAGGTAGGTGGGGTGGTAATTTGAATACTGCTGAAGGCTAGAAGTGGATTTCCTGAAGAAATGGAGGGAAGGAGATCAAGGGTGTGTTTTTAGTGAAGCTTGCATGATTTACTGGTGAATTAAGAGAACAGAAGGAAGTAAGGAAGGGGGCTGGTGAGATGGCTCAGCGGGTAAGACGCCCTCTTCTGGAGTGTCTGAAGTACAGCTACAGTGTACTTACATATAATAAATAAATAAATCTTGGGCTGGTGAGATGGCTCAGTGGGTAAGAGCACCCGACTGCTCTTCCGAAGGTCCAGAGTTCAAATCCCACCACCCACATGGTGGCTCACAACCATCTGTAACAAGATCTGATGCCCTCTTCTGGAGTGTCTGAAGACAGCTACAATGTACTTACATATAATAAATAAATCTTTTAAAAAGAGAGAGAGAGAGAACAGAAGGAATTTTAGGAAGACAGGGATCCCATCTGCTTTGACTGACCAAGGTGGAGGAAAAGGAACCAGCTTTGTCCGAAGGCATTGGGTTTTTTTCTTCTTGGAAGGGTTAACTTTGCAGTGCTGTCAGATTTCAGATGGTGATTTTAATAACTTATTTGGATTTGTGAATTTATGGCTTCACCAGAAATTATAGCTGGAGGAATCCAATTTAATAATCACCAACATAGGTAGTGCTAAAACCATGATACTCATTTCATTATATGCCCTATATGCTAGTACACAGACTAGAAAATAGATGAAACCCAGTAATTCTATTATACTATTTTAGAAATTGTATGTCTGTACTGGTGAGGATGTAGAGCAAGGGAAACATTCCTCCATTGCTGGAAGAAGTGCAAATTTGTACAGCCACTGTGGAAATCAATATGGAGATACCTCAGAAAATTGGGAATCTATCTCAAGACCCAGTTATACCACACCTGAGTATATACCCAAAGGATGCTCCATTCTACCACAAAGACACTTGTTCAACTATGATCATAGAAGTGTAATTCATACTAGCCAGAAGTTGGAACAACCTAGATGTTCCTTAACTGAATTATAGATAAAGAAAATGTGGTATATTTATACAATGGAGTATTACTGAGCTGTCAAAAAATTAATATAACTTAAAATATTTGCAGACAAATGGATGGAACTATTAAAAAAGATCCTGAGTGAGGTAACTCAGACCCAGAAAGACAAATATGGTATGTGCTCAGTTATAAGTGGATATTAACAATTAAAGAAAGGATAGTCATGCTACAATCCACAGATTCAGAGAGGCTAACTAATAAGGAGGACTTAAGGGGGTGTCAGTGGGGGTGGGGTGAAACATATGTGAGATGAAAATAGGAAAGGCCAGGTGGGGATGGGTAACGGGGGAAGAAAAGGCAGAAAGGGAGAGAGGGAGAGAGAAGGAAGGAGATGGAGGGAGGGAGGGAGGGAGGGAGGGAAGGAGGGAGGGAGGGAGAGAGAGAGAGAGAGAGGGAGAGAGGGAGAGAGAGAATGAACATGGGGAGGGAAAACTGAAAGTGGGGAAAATTGGAAGGATGATATGGAAATGTAGTGCTGGGAACTCCCTGGATTCTATGAAGGTAAACCTAGCTCTCAAGGACTCCAAGTAATGTGAGACATGAAGCTTGAACTGCTCATCCTCTGTAACATAAACCCAGCCACACAACCTCTGATCCATAATTTGTCCTGCTTGAAAGATATGGTTGGGTAATGGTGGCACAGAATTTGTGGGAGTGGCCAACCAATTGATTGGCCCTACTTGAGGCTCATGTCATGAGAGGGAGCCCATTCCTGACACTACCCGGATGGCTAGGAACAAGAGGCTGGATAGACCAGAGACCTAGGATAGAAGCAAACACAAATGACAAACAAACAAGCAAGCAAGCAAACAAAAACAACAACAAAAAAGAGTCAATGAAATGATTCCTAATGATATACTTCTATTCACATAGATCTGTTCCCAGACCAATCTTCAACAGAGAGGCTTCATCCAGCAACTGAAGGAAACAGATGTAGAGACCCACAGGTGGAGCTTATAGAATCCGGTGGAAGATGGGGAGAAAGGATTGTAGGAGTAAGAGAGGTCAAGTACACCATAAGAAAATCCACATAATCAGTTAAGCAGGGCTCATAGGTGCTCACAGAGTCTGATATGACAATTCATGGGACTGTCTAGATCTTCTGTATGTATCTAATGCTTGTGTAACTTGGTGTTCTTGTGGGATTCCGAACAATGAGAGTAAGGGTGTATCTGACTCTTGTCTGTTCTTGGGACCCTTTTCCTCTTACTGGTTGGCTTGTTTAGTCTTGATATGAGGGTTTGTGCCTAGTCTTACTGTAACATGTTGTACCATTTGATATCCCTGGGAGGCTGCTCTTTTCTGGATCTGGAGGCCAGGGGAGGTGGGGGTGGGCACTGGGAGGAATAGAGGAAGGGGAAACTATATTGTATTGTGTAAGAGAAGAATAAACTTAAAAACAAAAAGAAACTGCATGTAAGTATTCTTTATGTTTAAAAATTAATATTTAATTAAAATACTTTTTTATGTATATATGCATGTGTCTGTTCATGAGTGCACACATGCACACACACACACACACACACACACACACACACACGAAGAACCTTTTCAGCTTTGTAGCTGATTATGTTTGCCTCTTGGTGGATGTACAACCAATACAGAGAGTGTAGTCATTATTTTTCAGATATAGATAATTATAACATAAAATCTTGATAGTTATGGATTTTTTTATTTTCTCTGTGTATAAAATCTGGATGATGCCATCAAAGATGTCTAGAGTATATTTCAAATCACATTAGAAACATGTAGTTTTCTGCCTTTGAAAAAGATAATTAGGCTTATAACAGTGAATCAAACAGAACTGTCTACAGGGAACTCATCCAGTTGTAATGTTTGATTTATTTACTTTAATCCTAACAATAATAAATTATAATCATACTCAATAGTTTTTAGTTCTTGACAACTTCAACCTTTTTGAAAATGCTTCCTGTGTATTATTGGATCTATTACAGATGTTAGCAATAGGACATATTTTATGATGGCATGGTTGATTATCTCCTAATCACTTTCTAGCTAAGTTTACATTTTTGGCCAGTACATATATGCAATGTATCATGGTCACATTCAACCCATGGTACTCTCACCTCATCTACTCTTGCTAACCTCTTTTGTCACAACTCTTTTCATCTTTACTGTTCTTTCTTTCCTTTTTTTGCTCACCCAGTTTAATTAGGGTTGCTTGCATTCCCATGGATATACACTTTTTACTAGAGTTTGACCAATACTTCTTTAAGGATTTGGTAAACTGATATACCAGTTACCTATGTAGATACCAGAGCACTAAGCTCATGTTGAACTTTGCCTAGATTGGCTTCATATCTTATCAGAATTACATTGTCTATGGTTTGTTCAAAATTGCTTATGATACTGCTAAACAGTGGGTAGCCTGAGAACTGCATGTCCCTCTTCACCTGTGACTCTTTTCAATTCATACAATTCTAGAACTCTGTGGGAAGCCGTGCACAATCGCCATTACACGATGGCACTGGCTTCCTCAGTGCCTAACTAGTAAACAAGCAATGTGCGCAGGTGCTGGAGTAAATTCATGCCAAGTCACTGCCCATCCCGGGGTGTAATAGTGGAGTGATGGGTGAGCAGCTAATCAGGAGCTGACACGTCACACGGAGGGGTATTTAAGCAGCTCCTTTTTCTGGGTTCGGGGTCTTCCTGAGAAGTAAGCAATAAAGCTTTGCCGTAGAAGGATCTGTTTGTCCGAGTGTGTTTTGCTGGCGAAACGTTACAAGGACAGGACTCCACCACCTTGAAGGTTAGCTTCAGCCTGACATGAAGCTTTTTGGACAGAAATGGGAGTAGATACTGCAACTACTAAGGGACTGGTGAGGAAGCTCCAGATGAGCACTGGAAGAGGCCCAATGCCACCTTAAGAGATCTGACAAGGGAGAGAGGAAAGACAGAACTGGGGGCTGGTCTTGGTTGGCCTCACTGTTCTTCCCATTGCTCAAGAACCAGAAAAGGCACTAAAATAAGTCTGCCTTTTAATTTTTTTAATCCGTCATTATTTTCTCTCTTATATTTACACAGGGACAATGTGCATGAAGTCTGTGATTCTCTGGAGCAAGGCTAGAGATGTAGACTTGTCAGTCCTATAAATCAAAAGACTAGCACCAAGTCAGCAGAACTCCAGCTCAGTTCCTCTACAGTTTTCTTAACTTTCATTCCTTTGTTCCTTCAACAGAGCAAGTATACTTTATTGTCACAAAATGGCCTCATCTGTCCCAGTACTCATGTATGCACATTGTACTATCTAAGGGAAGGAGAGGTTGTTGTTGTTTTAAGCTTCATTCTCCTCTAATCAAGTAAGGTGCCATACCCATTCTTGAGGGAATCACTATGTTAAGGAATGCTACATGCTAATAAGCTTCTATCTTGACACCCACCCAGGCACTGTAGGAAGGGTGATGGTGCCCATAAGGAAAATACACTATAAAAAACTAATTGCTTTTCAGGGAAAGGGGAATTGAAGCCAACTGGTGATTTTCATATATGCAAATGAAGCCATATCCCACCAGTGCTTGACTCAATTGCTCTTTCCCAAATTACACTGAAGGTTGTTACATTGGGATTGATTTTGGTGGGTGACAAATCTCAGGGTGGGAGTGGTATCCAATCTTTTCAAGCTCCTACAGATCCAAGCCTTCTGCAACAGTGCCCTGAGGTTGCAGGTTTTGACATTTCACAGTAGCTCAAGAATAAGTTTAATTAAGACAAATAAGTAAGAGGGTGTTAATATTAGCAGCCTAAAATTAACCACTCAGAATCCAAAAAGTCAGAGGATTATTGTCAGCTGTGTTCAAGGTGAAAGCACAAAGTCATACCTCTCTGTCCCCCAATGGAATGCCTATGAAGAGTCAATAAAGGTCTCTCCTTTTCCATATCATCTTCAGGTGGCATTTCTTGCTGACTTCCCTCTACACGATTGCAGTGTTCCCGTATGTAGTGTAGGACCTTTGGATGCTGGGAACCAGATCCTAGGAAGCACCACTGATTTAACATGGTAGAGGTTCTGTGAACACACTACTGAGGAGGTTTCTTTATTTGTAACACACAGCATGAAATTGAAAGGAGAACAGACTCCTCGTAGTAAAAGTGAAAAACTTCAACTATCTTACTTGCCTCCCCTGGCCCCCCAATGTACACTTCTTTGGTTTATAACATACCATGGGTTTGAATAGGATGAACAGCCATCAGTAAAGGAGGCTAGTCTAGGAAGGGTACCAATCTAAAACTTCTCTGCCTCAACGTTGTTCTCCAACTGAGGCTGGTAACAATTCTATAGACACCATGCTAGCACATTTAAACTGGTGTCTGCCCCAGCCATCAAGGTCTTCTAGCTGCAGGTGACCAGATCCACCTCATTTTCTAGCTTTGCACTTCAGATTCTGCTATCATCTTTTCTCTTACTAGCCATAAAAACAGCAGGCAAATGATGTCATCTGTCTGCTCCTCTTGCACAGAAGAGACAATGTTGCTTCTTCATTACAGTAGCATCAAGCACACAGGCCTTTATCTAATATTACAAAGTTGTGAGATGGCAGAGAATTATTAATCTCTCAAACACCCAAACTGGGCCTTGACTGGGCCTGCAGTTTCTTTGTTATAACAGGAATTTTATATGGAAAAGTGATAGAATTTTATCATTATAAAATGTGAAGAGCTCAGATTTTTTTACTGTGTAAAGTTAGATACTGGGCTTTCTCTCTCTCTCTCTCTCTCTCTCTCTCTCTCTCTCTCTCTCTCTCTCTCTCTCTCTGCGTGTGTGTGTGTGTGTGTGTGTGTGTGTGTGTGTGTGTGTGTGTGTGTGTGTTGGGGAGGAGGGGTATAGGTAAGCCTTTTGGCTGTTATCCCATGGGTAGAATGAGGCTAAATCTCTGATCACAGGGATTCCTTCCTTATCATTTGCACACAATCTGTGATTTCCTTGCTTTAATAAGTTGGATGAAAAGAGCACCTGCTGTGACATGCATATCTCTGTAAGGGATCAGGAGAAATAGGTTTTGATGGAACACAAAAGATATAAAGAGATATCTATGCCCTTTTTGAGAACCAATTCTAAATTGCCTCTGCAGTTGAGCAGGGAAAATGAAGTCAGCTGAAATTCCTCCATTCTGTATTAAGTTTGGATGGAGAAAGGAAAGCCATCCCCTCCCTAAAATGTCTACAGATCACAGAGGCTGGCCCTGGTGCCTGTCCTGAGGTTACAGGCAAAGAAAGTGATGCACTTGGAAATGGCTGGGAGGTCCTTCTGTTGCTCTGTAAGGGCAGTATTAAAAAGAACCGTGTAATTTGTGCAATCCCCAACTTCACAGGGGACACAGCATGGAACAGGCAGGGCACAAGGAAATCCTAGAAAATGACGTTTTTTCTTTTGCATTATATTGTACCTTCCCCTGCATCCACCCAGTTCTAAATTCATAAAGATTATGTTTTACCCATTCTTCTTTCTGTTAGATTATTTAAGTGAAGCTGTAGAGAGACAGAAGGTGGAAAGAAAGAGAGGATTGGTATGACCTTGGACTGGACCATGTTTATTTACAGTGAGGGGGCACTTTTGTCACTGACATGTGCAGATGGCCAGAATGCCTATGAGGAAGATGGGACATGTCCCCTTATTGGGGTGTGTGTGTTTAAATTTCTATAATCCACAAGGAAAGCTGGGAAATGTAGTCTTTCAGTAGAAAACTATCATTCCTAACTCATGGAGTAGGGTGGGGAACAAGCACAGGGCAGGCTGTTTTATAGCTGTTTCCTTCTGAGAAGAGTCTTTGTAGGAAGGGGTAATTCTGGCCTCATTGAAGAGGTGTCTCTGCGGCAGGAGGAAAGTCTTTACTTGATCAGCTGCATCCTGAATTTCTGAAGAGATTTGAAAAATAATTATTAGAGGGCTGTAAGCAGGTGACTTGGTTCCAGAGTAGAACTGAGAGATTTTCTGGGACAGTTGGGTAGGGAGGAACAGAGGTAGAGAAATAGAGCAGGCCAGTAAGAGGAAGTGGGCACAGAGTTGATTCAGGGTGGCAGTGATTGGCCCCATTGCCAGGAGAGTTGCCCCAAAGTGAAGCAGCAGAAAGTAGCAGGGAGCCACAGAGAATCCCAGGGACAATCATGGGAATAGTGTAAAGTGTTGCACCTGGCCTGGCAGAATGTCTTAGCTAGTTTCATCACAGTACTAAAGGACCCATTTCCAGATGTATGAGGCACATACAGTTGGAGCTATTGGAAGAACTTTATGCTAGGAACATTCTGCTTGGGTATAGGGTGAAGTTCAGTAAGTAAAACATTTAAAGGAACGGTAAAAATATAGGTATCAGGATGATAAAGAGGGAAGAGGGATCAAGGGGAGAAGCCAGAGTGGAAGGGAACCAGAAGGAATTTTTATCTGTCTCTGTGTTTATACTCCATTTCAAACCTGCTAGGATTTGTTGGCACAGAATCCTCAGGAGCCATGGGATCTTGTCCTTTCTGGAGCAGCAGCAGCAAGGGAGCAGAGCTGGTCCTTAGGTATTTTAAGCTGATCTGAGCTGGTGAGATTGAAAGGGGATTGAAGTAGAGAAGGCTAGTCCAGCTGCTTGAGTTCTGAGTCCCACAATCACAGTCATGAGTGGCAGGGAGAGAGATGAGTGGGGGAACAGCCCTTCCTCTCTTCTGGGAGATTACCTGATCTTCTTTCTGAGGGTTGGGCGTGTCACTCTTAGTAACTGCTTCAAAGCTGACAGAAGGCAGCTAGGGGAGCAGCAATTAGAGTACCTCAGAAGAAGGCCCATCCAAGGGACCATGGTAAAACTTAACAGTTGGCAAAGCTCATGAACATAAGTCAGGAGGTAATAACTGTATGACAAAGTTACACGAGAAAAACTTTTACATCAAGAGCAACAGGGGTTACACGCAAATGTAAAAATGGCAGGACCATGTACTAGAGTTGTGCAGAAGAATAAGATAACTGTAATCAGCTGTTTGTTACATGGGCCTTTTAAAGGAAGTCAGTTAAAGCCAGCATGCAAGAAATGAATCTAAACAGAAAGTGTCTACGTGGTTGGTATATTTTGCTTCCACATATGATAAACTTTGAATACTTTTAAAAGTATTAACAATACTATTATTTAATCAACAAAACCAGAGTATCTCATTTTTAAAAAATCTGGTTAAATCAATTTGATAGGATAAGAAAGTAAAAACTGGGACCATTACCTTAAATGACCATACCTAGTATTTGAAAATAGGTAACCATGTGTATTGTTGTTAACATCAAATTATTATACTGTATTCCAAGATTATATGATAAAGATATTTTACATTGTCAGGCTGTATAGAGAAATGATTTAATCCTGAGTTATATTCCCCCCAAAAGAAATGATTTGGAAATTTCAATTTAAAATGTATACTCCCAGAGACAGTGCCTACCTTGTCAAGAGTAAATGACGATTCACTAACCAATTAACTCTATTTCTTTCTTTCTTTCTTTCTTTTTTTTTTTTTTTTTTTTTTTTTTTTGGTTTTTCGAGACAGGGTTTCTCTTTATAGCTCTGGCTGTCCTGGAGCTCACTTTATAGACCAGGCTGGCCTCGAACTCAGAAATCCGCCTGCCTCTGCCTCCCGAGCGCTGGGATTAAAGGCGTGCGTCACCACGCCCGGCTCTCTATTTCTAACCCTATTAACAGAATCTTTTAAAAAACCTTCAACATTTTCATTCCATACTGTCAACCAACAGATGAGATATGAAAGCAGACATGCATAGAAAGTCTGTTATAAACAATTACATGTAACATAGACTGAATTGACAAAGAAGGCTAAAGCCATCCTGCTGATGGACAAATCTCTAAGTTACTCTGTACTGACAGTAGTAAGCATATTTCCAACTGAAAGACACTGTTTTGATATTTCAAACAACATTCTAAAGCTGCACCCTCCTCAGATGTGGGAACATGGGTGGTTAGAGTCTGAACCCTGAGAGAAGCTTTTTTTCTAAGAGGAAGAATTGAAAGCCAGGGTAGTGGCTTGGCCAACTGAACTAGCATGGAGGTCCCATACCTGTCAGGTGGTGGGCTCGTGTACCAGTTCCCATGTTCTCAGCATCCTCACATGACTGTTCAGGAGACACTGAGGACAGCACAACTCCTATTTGCCTCTCTGTTGTTTGAAACATTTAAGATGTGGATTCAAACTCTGAGTACCTTCCCTGGGCAAGAGAATCCATCCCCCTGTCATGTGAGACATGAAGAATAATTCATCTTTAGATAAGGAGTAGGAATTTTTTTTCTCTGGTTTGGCCTACATGGATGGAGCTGGTCAGGCCTTCATAGTCAGAGCTGCAGGGACCTACCCAGGCAGAGGCAGTAGCTTCTGGAAGGCCTTATTGCTGCACAACCTTGTTCTGTCATAAGGCCAGCATGTAACTTACTCAAGTGGAATGGTGTGTCATCTAATGGAAATTGTGCTTCATCCAAGGGAACTGGAGATCTCCTGCCTCACAAGTGTATTATAAGTTTAACCCACTTTACTCAAGCCTTTAATTTTTATAACTAATTTTTATATACCTGGTTTGATTATTATTTTATATTAAACAAGATTTACATTTATTTAAAGTTGTTTTGGCTTACTGGCTTCTGGCTTAGCTTTTGACAACATACACAGAATATTATGATGGGAGATAAAAACTGGTCTCTTTTTCCAAGTTTGTCTCTGTAAATAAATTACATTTGTATATAGCAGGACTGACCATTAACTTGTATGCCTTAATTATTTTTAACAGTTTATAATTAGAAAGCAACTCTTAGAAGATTAGGACTTTACTATTTTATCCCTGGTATGTTTGAGTCTTAAAAAATTGTAATTCTTGAATTAAAGATCCCTTAGAATAAAAATAAACTTTAAACCATAAATACAGTTCCACAGAGAGATTGGGAATCTTTTTTCCTGATCCTTTTATAGTATAGTTTTACAAAATGCTAGTTTTTAAAATATGACTCAGTTTTAAAACAAACTATCCTGGAAGCCTGGTGTTGCCTCCAGAGTCCAATAAAAGGGAGATATAGTGATAAGCTAAGGGCTCAGCTGGTGTAGTTGTTTTATGGATATTGCCTTAGTTGATCTATACCATGTGGTCACCTTAAGCAAGACAGTGGTAAAATCACATGCATGTGCTTTGTAAAATCTTAGGGAAAGTGGTGGCTGAGGCATATGGCTCCCAAGACCAACAAGTGATAGCAATTCGCATGGTATGCTAAGGTTAGCTTATCAGGTACAAACCCTGTTCCTGGAGAGTTGAACTCAAGTTACATGCATGGTATGTTATAGCAAATTAAGTTCACCTATACATCCTTCTTAAATCACAGCCAATGAATGTAAAAATTCCAAAATACAGAAAGTTAAAAGTTTTAACAAAAATCTTTAAAGACATTAAATAAAACCAAAAAAAAAAAAAAAAAGAAAGAAAAAGAAAAAAAAAAGGAGCGGGGGGTGAGAATTCAGAGCTAAACACCTTGTCATTTGTAACCTCTATGGGAAATAGTTTACTTTTTAGTTGTTCTCAAGTGCAAAATGTCTTTTCCTGGGCTGTTCTCTTTTTCTTTCCTTCTCCTTGTCATAGAATCAGATGGCTAGCCTATGACAGGGCAAGACAGTGAAGAGGTCCTTTCACCTTGCATTCTTATTGGGGCCATTTCAAGTTTAACTAGAATTTGATCTCCTTAATGGAGAATCCCATGGAAAATTACCCAACTCTATTCTAGGAACCCGAGGTCTAAATGTTCCAGCTAACTTATCTTGGCTTCTGTTAAACAGCTTGCTTGTGCAAAACTCCCCCTTCTGGTGCTGGAGGATGTAGCTTTTGTTTCAAAAGGCCCCCCTTCTTTCAGCAAGTGCATGCTGAAAGAAGCCTGATATGGCTGTCTCCTGAGAGGCCCTGCCAGAGCCTTAAAAATACAGAGGCAGATGTTTACAGCCAAGCAATGAACTGAGTGTGGGGTCCCTAACAGAGGAGTTAGAGAAAGGACTGAAGGAGTTGAAGGGGTTTGTAACCCCATAGGAAGAACAACAATATCAACCAACCAGATCCCCCAGAGCTCCCAGGGACTAAACCATGAAAAAAAGGAGAACACATAGCTCCAGCTGCATATGTTGCAGAGGATGGCCTTGTCATGCATGGGGGGGGGGTATCCTTGGTCCTATGAAGTCTCAATAGATGCCCCAGTGTAAGTGACCTGAGGGCAGGGAGGTAGGAGTGGGTGGGTGGAGGAACACCCTCATAGAAACAGGGGAAGGGGGGATGTGGTAGGGTGTTTCTGGGCAGGAGGGAACCCAGGAAAGGGGTTAACACGTGAACTGTAAATAAAGAAAGTATTCAATAAAACAAAAACAGAAAAAATAAAGACTCCCCTGTGGTGGAATGAAGGAAAAGCTGGGAAGCTGAGGAGGGAGACCCCATAGGACCACCAGTAGTCTCAACTAACCAGGACCCCTGAGATCTCTCAGACATTAAGCCACTAAGGCAGCATACATGAGCTGGTCTGAGACCCCGATACATATACAGCAAAGATGCATATACCTGCTCTGGCCCCAGTGAGAGAAGATGCACCTAACCCTTGAGAGACTTGAGGACCCAGGGAGTGGGGAGGTTTGGTGTGGTATGGGTAGATCTGGGGACATCCTCTTGGAGACAGGAGAGGAGGTATGGAATGAGAAACAGTCAAGAGGGTGGACCAGGAAGGGGATAATGATTAAAGAATAAAATAATAATAATAATAAATAAAAAAGCCTCAAAATGCTCAGGGCTACACTTATATTCCGAATCCCAGAGTGTAGTCCCAGCCAGCTGGAATAAAGATTTTCAATTGGCTATAAACTGAATGGTCATCTCTGCTGAGCTCTCTATGACATTATAATAAAAATAAATTTGTTTTTTTTTTCCATAGGCCCAGAAGCTAAATCCAAGTTTAAGGTGACATCATCTAATGAGGACCTCTATGGTGTATAACATGGCACAAAGCCAATCAATCACACATAAGTCAGAGTGGTAATATGTTCCAGAAGGAGTGATATTATTCTAGAGATAGCTCATCTATTCCTGTGATGAAGGCATTGTCTTAATTATCTTCAACTGTCTACTCAACACAGCCTAATTTCCTGGGACAGGAGTCATATTAAGGGGTTGTTCAGATCAAACTGGCTTGTGGACATATGAATGGGAGAGTCACTTGAATGTTAATTGGTGAAGGAAGGTCCAGCCTACTGTAGGCAGTGCCATCCTATGGATATGCCCCGGTAGGAAAGGGGATAACACCGAAATGTAAATAAAGAAAATACCCAATAAAATAAAAGAAAAAAAGATATAGAAAACTGGAGAAAAACAAAGAAAGAAAAAGAAAAGATAGCTAAGTATAAGCCTACAGCTTGAGCCAAAGCAATGTTCTTTTATCATTTCTTTTCCAAGCTCCTGTTGGGACTTCCCTCAATGACAGTTATCCTATAACCTGAACTGTGAACCAAAACAATCCATTTCTTCCCTCAATTGTTTTCGCTCAGGGTATTTTAATACAGTAATGGGATAAAAAATAGAAAACACATTATTCTCCTCCTGCGTGGTGCCCTCCTGTACTAACAGCCTCTTAAAATTTCTGTTTCCCAATACTGTCACAGGAGTCATTAAATTTCAACATGAATTTTGGAGGATAAACCAATCACCTAAGCCAGATATCAAAGTCTTGTTCTTCATCCATTACCAAATCTAGAACTTCCTATTTGTAACACATCTCCAGTCTTCTCTCTTTGAATCATCTCCATACCTCTGTCACGTCTTTGAACTGGTCTCTGCCCTTCACCTTGCTTACCTCATGTATGTTCTCCATAAAGAAGGCCAAATTATTTTCTTTAATGCACACACTACCCTGTCATCTCCATTTAAAATTCTTTGGTACCGTACGATTATGCAAGATGAAATTCTTTTCATATTCTTAGTATGGGATGCAAAGTTATTCTCCACTGGCCCAAATTTTTTCTCTAAGCAAGTTCCCTTGGCTCTTTCTCTGTCCCTCTTTATGTTCTGGATATAAAAACTTTCTCAGCTCTGTCATGGATCAGGATCTTCCCATTCAAGTAGAAGGGTAAATATGGCAAAAGTCTAGGTTCATATTATTCCAGTTGGGGATGGGGTGGGATGCTGAGACTCACCTATTATATTATGACTGCTTATTAAACTGTTATGACTGCTAATGAAGACAAAGCAAAGCAACATATATGTCACTTAGCACTACTGAAGGTGGGAAGGAATTATATCAGCCTGAATCACAATTAACTGGAATCATTTAGGAGATGGCTTTTACTTTGAAAAAAAAATGGAATTGTTATTACATTGACTGCTCTTAGATACATAAGTCTTTCTGCTCTGGTGCACACTAATAAAGTATTATCATTTTCTTCTTCATCTCTCTCAGATAGTTTCCCAGCACTTGGATTATTATTGAAAATATATTCTGTATGGGGGAATTTCAAATCTACACTTTAATAAACTGGAAATCTAATTATATTTTCAAAAACCACCCTGAGGTCCTATACTACATTTCAACAAGCCATTCAAGCTGAATTTTAGCTCAATGCTGGAAGCAAAACTTTATACTACCCAAGCCATTCTATTCATGAATTCCACAAATGCAATTTATTTTCACATTTATCATAAGCAACAAATAAATCATGTGTTATTATCAAAATGCAAAGCACACTTCATAATACATTGCTTGTTCTTTTTATTGCATTTCTTTTATTGCTTAGGGATTTTCTGCAATGATAAGGCAAAATGATTTCTAAAAAATGAATTAGAAAAGATAGCAACCTTTAAAGCGTTTCTCTCTGCTGTTGAAAATTTCATTGCTGCAGCCACTATTTTAATAATCTAGGTAGAAAGTAGTTATGGAGGCTTGGTGATTTCAAATACAGTTGAGAATCAACAAAAACAGACCCCAACTGGTCTGATTTGACTACTGAGGGTGACAGTCATGGGACCTACATGTGAATCACTGTGGTAGCATGCATTTAGGAAGATAACTTCCCTGGGCTTGGGTTTCTCTGGATATTATATCTACTTGTAAGGTGGGGAGATTAGGTGACCTGGCCCACCGGAGGAGTGTTTGGCACATGAATGACCACTACAGTTTCAGAAATGATGATGACGCAAGGTTTCCCTCTCTCCTTTGATTTTATTTATTCTCAAAGGGAGATCCCAAACAGCTCTTGGTGTTCAAATAATGGCTTTATGTAGTGCCTGACTCTACTGGCTTCCCAGAGCATTGCTGATTTTCTTAGACATAGCTGTTAGGGTTCAGTTAAAAGTTCAGTAATTTCAGCATTAGCTCTACCAGTAGTCATATTCATTACTATGCCCTGGTATCACAGACTTATAAAATTATTGTGATCTATATGGTTTTTATTTATAATGTTATCTTAAAGGGACAGTCTTCTAAGTAGCTATGTTATTTCTAATCTTTCTAGAAGAAAAGCACTGGTTCACTGCTTCACTTAGTCACTTTATCTAGCTATTTATGTAGTATATAATACATACCACACACTGTTCTAAGCAAGGGAGAATTAGCCATGATCAAAACCACAAAAACACCTAATTTCCTTTAGGGAGGAAATATACACATCAAATGAGTTAAGTATTCAGTGTGCAAGATGCTGAGGAAGAGACAGAGATGAGAGGCCTGAGAGACACACTATGGAACAACAGATCTGAATGTTCTGGTTTAAATATGGTGACTCAGGAAGATTACTGAAGAGATACTTCAGGAAAGACTACAGAGAAGACAAAGCGCCAGAGAAAGGGACACTCTGGGCAGAAGAGCTAGATGGTATCAAGGCTGTGAGATGAAAACTGTCAGCCATTGAACAGTGAGGTCAGTGTGTCTGTAGAGGAGGAGATGGGTGGAGGGTATTTGGAGTGACAGGATTTGGAGACCACTGCAAGGACTCTGAGTGAGGCAAGCTGAGAATGATTTTAAGAAGATGAGTGGTGTGACCTGAGTGAATCTAAGAACTTTCTTCAGAGGTAGCCTCATGGGCAGAAGCATGCTTCTCTGTAGTGTCTGCAGCCCTCATCAGAGCTGACCTCAAGAACCTCAAGTTTAAGTGTCCAGTGAGTTCCTTTGGGTCCTTTGCAAACTTTGTATCCCTAAGAAACATTCTGACGTGGACAGGGCAGTTAAATGCAGAAGATAAAACCCAGATCAGTTACAAAGCACGGTATATGTTCTGGAAGCGTCTCAAAGACTGGAATTTGAAATAGAAGAAGACTAAGCAGGAACTTCTTTCTTTTCTGCTTCCACCAAGCACTGTTCTCTGTGAATCTGGTTGCTCCCACTCCTGTATGGAAACACAGTCATTCCTATTACTGGAATTGTCTTCCTGTGACTGGTTTACTTCAACAGTTTTCATCTGTGTTGTAGCATTTGTCAGAATCACAACCCTTTTAACTCTAACATGCAGGGTAACTTCCTGTAGCTGTCTTTTTGCTACTTAGTAAGTTCTTTTTCTTCTTTCCTTCTCCATCCCTTTTCTTCCACACTTTCAACACCCTAACATGAGATAGGAAAGAAGAAAGGAAAGGAGGGAAGGGGGTGGTATCATCATTAGACTTCCTGCTAATTTCTGGAGGAAAGTTTGATCTTTGCTGCCAAGATAGCCAAGTTCTTCTTATTGTTGTTTCTATTTAACAAATTGCAACAAACATCAATCAACAACCTGCCTTGCTTCTTTCAGTGGTTTAGCATTTATAAACTGAAAAGTTCTCAGAATTCCAAATATCATGCAGTCACTGAAATTTTCTGCCCCTGCAAAATCTCTCTGCTGCTGGAGCATGAGGGGAGCAATAGTTAGCTCTGTGGACAGCCAAACAGCCCCCATCCCATACCTGGGATTAAAACAAAATCATATGTTTTCCAAAATTCTGTAATTCTCACTATGCTTTGCCTTTAGTTCAGACTTAAAATCATGGACATTTTTCTTCTTCTGTCCACATTACCCCAATTTCCTCTGTCAACAATTTGCAGGCCTCAGGGAGACAGTGAGGGTAATTGTCTCCCTACTCTGAAGGGAAGAAGGAGGTCAGGGTGACTTTATTAGGTTATAAGGTTAGATTTAGAGGTTGTAAGACTATAATTTCCCGTTTTAAGTTCTTGTAACATGTCAAAGTTAATGTACAAGGAAATTTACGGGGTGGTAAAAAGCCACAGACCCATTGGGCCACCTGTTGTGGCTCTGTTTCTGTCTTAGGTACTAGCACAAGTCTTTGGGTCATAACTCACAATACAGTTCTGAAAAATGAGATCTTTTGGAGTTTGTGGTGCTTCTAAGGCATCTCACAGCACGATGGTTATTCCATCTTTATGATAAAGCACTTTGTTGTTGTGTTATATTAAAGTGTGTCTCAAGAGGACACAATGCTGTATGGTACCCATCTTGGAAAGTTCTTTGATGTCAGTAATAAAGAGGCAAATTTCTCCTCTTATTAACAAGCAGTTTCTTGATCATCTCAATTAGAACTGAGTCATGCTGAGATGTAAGGAATCAGGATGGGGGAGAGATGAGAGCCAGGAAGAGTACATGTACAATGGAGGACTCTTCTCTGACAGGCAGGCAGGCCAGGTGCTGGCTGCTGCAGGGGAGGGATTTACACTTTTTCAGACAGGAAGTAGCTACTCCCTACTGCCTGACCTTCTGTGAGGAGTATGAGGAGTTCTTTTTTAGCGCCTGAAAAGTAAAACTGTAGATTTTTTTGCCAAACCTCAGACAAACATAATAGAGATGAAGCAATCATTTAAGACCAGTCAAGATGGCCTGGTCTAAGGTCGATCAATGGAATAGAATTGAAGACCCAGAAATGATCCCACACACCTATGGTCACTTGATCTTTGACAAGGGAGCTAAAACCACCCAGTGGAAAAAAGACAGCATTTTCATCAAATAGTGCTGGCACAACTAGCGGTTATCATGTAGAATAATGTGAATTGATCCATTCTTATCTCCTTGTACAAAGCTCATGTCTAAGTGGATCCAAGACTCCACATAAAACCAGAGACACTGAAATTTATAGAGGAGGAAGTGGGGGAAAGCCTCGAAGATATGGACACAGGAAAAAAAAATTCCTGAACAGAACAGCAATGGCTTGTGCTATAAGATCAAGAATCAACAAATGGCACCTCATAAAATTGCAAAGCTTCTGTAAGGCAAAAGACACTGTCAATAAGACAAAAAGGCCACCAACAGATTGGAAAAGAATTTTTATCAATCCTAAATCTTATAGGGGACTAATATCCAATATATACAAAGAGCTCAAGAAGCTGGACTCCAGAAATTCGAGTAACCCCATTAAAAATGAGGTAGAGAGCTAAATAAAGAATTCTCAACTGAGGAATACCGAAGGGCTGAGAAGCACTTGAAAAAATGTTCAACATCCTTAATCATCAGAGAAATGCAAATCAAAACAACCCTGAGATTCCACCTCACACCAGTCAGAATGGCTAAGATCAAAAATTCAGGTGACAGCAGATGCTGGCGAGGATGTGGAGAAAGAGGAACACTCCTCCATTGCTGGTGGGATTGCAAGCTTGTACAACCACTCTGGAAATCAGTGTGGTGGTTCCTCATAAAATTGGACATAGTACTACCGGTAGAATCAGCAATACCTCTCCTGGGCATATACCCAGAACAGAAGATGCTCCAACTTGTAATAAGGACACATGCTCCACTATGTTCATAGCAGCCTTATTTATAATAGCCAGAAGCTGGAAAGAACCCAGATGTCCCTCAACAGAGGAATGGATACAGAAAATGTGGTACATTTATACAATGGAGTACTACTCCGCTGTTAAAAACAATCAATTTATGAAATTTTTGGGCAAATGGATGTATCTGGAGGATATCATCACCCTGAGTGAGGTAACCCAATTACAAAAGAAGTCACTTGATATGCACTCACTGATAAGTAGATATTAGCCAAGAAACTTAGAATACCCAAGATACAATTTGCAAAACACAAGAAAATCAAGAAGAAGGAAGACCAACGTGAGGATACTTCATTCTTCCTTAGAATGGGAACAAAATACCCATGGAAGGAGTTACAGAGACAAATTTTGGAGCTAAGATGAAAGGATGGACCATCCAGAGACTACCCCACCCGGGGGCCCATCCCTTAATCAGCCACCAAATGCAGACACTATTGCACATGTCAGCAAGATTTTGCTGAAAGGATCCTGATAGAGCTGTCTTGTGTGAGGCTATGCCAGTGCCTGGGAAATACAGGAGTGGATGCTCACAGTCAGCTATTGGATGGAACACAGGGCCCCCAATGGAGGATCTAGAGAAAGTACCCAAGGAGCTGAAGAGGTCTGCAACCCTACAGGTGGAACAATAATATGAACTAATCAGTACCCCCCTGGAGCTCGTGTCTCTAGCTGCATATGTATCAGAAGATGGCCTAGTCAGCCATCATTGGGAAGAGAGACCCCTTGGTCTTGCAAACTTTATATGCCCCAGTACAGGGGAACGCCAGGGCCAAGATGTGAGAGTGGGTGGGTAGGGGAGCAGTGCGGGGGAGGGTATAGGGAACTTTCGGGATAGCATTTAAAATGTAAATGAAGAAAATATCTAATAAATAATTGAAAAAAAAAGATAGCCTGGTCTATGTAGTAATGATATACACCTAATCCCAGCACTCAGGAGGCAGGGGCAAGAGGTGAGAGTGAGGCCAGCCTGGTCTACAGAGTGAGCTCCAGGACAGCCAGGGTGACAAAAAAATAAATAAATAAATAAATAAATAAATAAAGAAAGAAAGAAAGAAAGAAAGAAAGAAAGAAAGAAAAGAGAGAAAAAGAGATAAAGAAAGAAAGAAAGAATGAATGAAAAGAAAACCAGTGAAGCAGCAAAGAGCTGTGTACAGGCCTATCATGGACGTGTACAGCTTAGGACAGTTACAGATAGGCTTCCAAGCTTCTCATTAACCACTTAAAATAACTATCAAATGAGCTTTCTTGAACGTATTTGAATTGATTCAGCAGACATGATTTTAATAAACAATATTGAAAATCTCCAACATAATATTTTAATATTTGGGGCTAGTTAACAATGGGTTTATTAATTCTTGCTTTCTAGGTGGAAACAGACAATGAGATGCAAGCAATGGATTGTCTTCCTAAGCAAGAGAACAGGAAAGAGTCTTGCAGAAAGGAATTGGAGCTTCTTGCAGACTTTGAGAAGTTGAGCTGCTTGCACTGAGGTTTCTCATTGTCTAGAAAGTAAAGGCCAAGTTAATTCTATCTTTCCCTTTCCTCTCCCCATTCTTGCTATTCTCCAGCTTCTCATATTCATAGTATCAGTCCCACAAGTGTTCCATTTTAACCATACCCGTCCCTTTGTTCTAGAATGTGCAGTGGAGATCTGTTGTTTACAGCCATAATTTTAAGTAAACAAGCAAAAAAGTTTGAACACAAGCTTTAAATTAAAAATATCTGGGTCTTAGTGCCATTTCTTTGATATGCCATGAGATTTGGGGCAGGTTACATAAGACCTTGGTCTCCAGTTTGCTGAACAGTACCTATTGAGTAGTGGTAGACATGAGCTGAACTATTGATGTTCCTGTAAAGTGTTAAAATTCCCATGGGGTCATGTAGGGAATATAGCATAGTCAGTCAAGTATGTAAGCCCAGCTTACATGATGCCCTGGGATCAGTCTCTGATACCATGTGAAACTGAAGGTGGTGGTACATACCCATCATTTGCATATTGGGAGGTAGAAATAGAAGATCAAAAGTTCACTGTAATTGTTAGCTATACAAAAAGTTCAAGACCAGCCTGGGCTACACGAGACTTTGCTATAACAAACCTTCCATAACTAATTAATAAGAAATGCATGTAATCAGAGTTCTTTTTTTTCAATTTTTTTATTAGATATTTTCTTCATTTACATTTCAAATGCTATCCAGAAAGTCCCCTATACCCTTCCCCATGCCCTGCTCCCCTACCACTTCTTGGTCCTGGTGTTCTCCTGTACTGGGGCATATAAAGTTTGCAAGACCAGGGGGCCTCTCTTCCCAATGATGGCCGACTAGGACATCTTTTGCTACATATGCATCTAGAGACACGAGCTCTGGGGGTACTCTCTTGCTGTTACAAAGCTTATAATTTGCTCTTCGGACTCCACTTACCTTAAAGAACCCAACTGGGACCGACTCAGTCAACAGTCATCCCCTTGCTCAGACACATTTCCAGCCCCTCCCATCTACCCCCTTCCCACTGTAACTCCTGAATATAATCTACTCTATTTCCTTTTCTGGGTACTGTAGCAGAGCATGTGAACTAGAGGATGCAAAATATCAGCCTTTGCTTAATAACAAGAATTATAGATTTTTGGCAAGCTCTTCAGAGCACCTCACTGCCTATTCCTTTAGGAAGACAGGTCCAAAGAGACCTTAGGGTCTAGGTTGGTGAGAGTGCTAACAAGCATCATTAATACCAATGTGTGCCTTAGCAACCTCCAGGCAAGCATGGCAGAAGGGGGGTGGGTGGTGCTGCATGGGAGCTATGGCCCTAGAGGAGAGCAGAGGTCCACATGTTCTTCCTTGTTGGGGTTAGGAGGAAGGGCTGAGCAGAGTAAGAAGAGGAGATTTTGGGAGTGTTCTCTGGAACAGCTTTGCTCCAGAATCCTGGGCATCAACAGAGAAAGGAACCTGGTGCTTAGGCTTCCACCTGGGCTGGGAATGAGCACTTCTGACCCAGTTGCCCTTGGTGAAGCCTGCAATTCTGGTATCTGAGATGCTGGGATGAGGAAAGGGAAGCAACAAGGCCAGAAAACTGGATACATACATAATGGGACAAGAGTAGCTGAAACTCATGATCATTCTGATTCTTCCAGGAATTTTTATTGTTTGGGGTTTTAGGCATGAGTAAGGTTTCCTGCTCTGTGGAAGGCTGGGGAAATAGAGAGACTGGGAACTAGTGAGCTTCAGAGTTCTTTTTCCTTCCTTTTAGACTATAGACTCCCTGAATGTAATCACGTCTTATGTGCCAAGCAAGCATGGCCTGCAGATGTTCAGTAACTATTTCTTATCTAAAATAAGAAAGTTATTTGTCTGGCAGGCCAAGGGGCTCTGCATTAATATATCTTTCCTACACACAATGGTTTCACAGTGAGTCAGCCTCATGGTTACCATTGTTTCACTGGTGAACATTGCCATTTACTTCAAGAAATTAATATTTTGGAGAAGCCAGTTTATCTGACTACAACTATTAACAATATGTTTCCCACTTTATTTAGACATCTAAATGACAACCCAACTTTTAGCCTCATGAATTAAATATTTATCATAGCAAATCATGACAACCATGAGATAATCAGCCAAAGAAATAGCTAATACTCTGGTTTTTCACCCAGTTTATTTGGGTGAGGTCCTGAAATCAGTTCAGTCTTAGCTGATGATAAAATCTGTCTCAGCTTTCATTGGTGTGACAATGAAAGAGCTCCATGGTGCTAGGTACTGGGCCTAGAAAGAAGCGGCCTGCTCCTAGCCTTCCAGAAAGCTGGGTGCAAAAAAAGTTATCAAGTTCTAAACCATCTAAGCTGACAGTAGTTGTGACCACAGATCATAAGGCAGCAGAGAGTTGGTATGAGTTTAAAAATCCAGTCTTTGAGCCTGTCCTGGTTCTGATCAATCCATATAAATATTTCTTTAAGTAGCTATCATCACATTTCTTTTCAAAGCAATCTCTTTGAAGAGAAAACTATATGCATATACCTGCTCAAAAGCGTTTCTCAACTATACATTAACCCCGCAATTATACATTTTTAAATGATTCATTTTTTGATGAGTTGTATTGTAATAAACTACTAGAAATAAATTTTGTCAATGTAATTTCAACAGGAGTCAATGCAATAAAAATCAATATTCTCTGCGTCATATATACAGAGTGAAAATATATTCACACTCAATAAAGTCTTCAGAGTCACAGTACCTCATCTGTTTTTTCATTACTTAAACACATGAGCAATTCTCTTCCAGTTTGCTCATGTGAAGTAATGATTTCAATTAAAATGAGTTAAACAATGTTTCCAAATTATGATACTTAGGATCCTTTATAAATGCAGAGCTAGCTCTTTCCTCACTGTGTAGTAACTGTTCTTTAGTTATTATTTAAAATTTAATGGATCTTTTAATGGTTATGCACATATTTCACAGATAATAGTGCTCTAGGAAGAAGAGAAGACACCTGTTGGAAGTCGTGTTTATCTGCTTTAAAAGCTCATTTAGAGTAATAATATTTTAGATATTCAGCCATTCAAACATTCAAAAAAGGATTTCTAAGTGTTCAAATACACACACACACACACACACACACACACCTCAATCTGAGTGGCCCTCCTTTCAAAAGATCCTTCATTGCATGTAAGCAGGCTCTGAGACTTTATTCAATTTTTAATGATTTATCTTCCTATAGCAAGCAAAGGACAAGCGCTACATGAGCAATGTATGTGTATGTACATATGCATTATATATATATATATATGTATATATATATACATACATATATAAAAAATGTATATGTATGTATGCATATGTGGGGAATTGGGCTATACAAAGACAGTTTGGTCTCCAGTCGAGCTGAGGTCTGAACCCCAGAGTGGTGATAATTCACCTACATGGCAAGGTAGGCGTTCCCTCATGTCTCTTGGACTCAAGGCTCCTGTCAAAGTTACTGCCCCTTCAGCCCCCACAGGAGAAGCGTGGCTTTTAGTCATGTAGACAATGTTCCAAGCTTCTAACCTTCAAGCTAAACTCCTCCCAGTTACCTAGCAACAGTAAAGAGGGGCTGCTTGGTCCCACCTTGCTCTCTTACTCTCTTCTCTCTTTTTCCTCATCCTTTCCTCTCACTCTCTTACTCTAGCCTTTCTTCTCTTCTCTTGGCCATGGCCAATCTCTCTCTCTTTTTCTACCTTCCCTCTTTCCCCCCTGCCTTTCTACAATAAAGCTCTAAAGCAATATACTTTCTCTGTTCATCAAGGCCCACTGCGCTTGGACGATGGGATAGGCTTTCCTCTAATGAGTTCTTTCTTTCTTTCTTTCTTTCTTTCTTTCTTTCTTTCTTTCTTTCTTTCTTTTTGTTTGTTTTTCGAGACAGGGTTTCTCTGTATAGCTCTGTAATCTCCCATCAGAAGGCCTTTCTGTGCTCCAGTCAAGGCCCGGACTAAAGACTCTCGCCTGCGTGGCCACCCCTTGTCCACCTCCCGCCGAGTGGGGTCGGTGGAATAGATGCCCACCCGGGCCGAGTGGAAAGCATCTGGCAGGCCTCCTGGATCCGCCTGCCCAGAGCATAGGAGGAACTCTGGCTGGACATGGCATCTTTTCCTCCTCTCTCCTTCCCCTACTTCCTCTTAGTTCCCAACATGTATATTTATACAGAGTCTCGTGTATCACAGGCTAGTCTTCTGATCTGCCTGTCTTCATCTCCTAAGTGCTTGGTCAGGTATATGAGAACCTGACACCAGGGTTTTGGGCATTCTAGGCAAGCACTCTACCAGGGACGCTATACACTTAGCACAAGACACTCAGTCTTATATTAAGCATTAAATATGCAAAAATGAAAGCCTTGGTCAAGAAGCCCACTGTTAACCAAGGAAACTGACACATCCCAGTTTTCAACTGTATTGCAATGTGTGTAGAGTGCCATGGGAGCAAATGGGTAAAGGTCATCTGTACTCTGGGGAGAGTTCTTAAAGGAACCTGGATATGAAGGACAGGTGAAGCTTGTCCTTTGCTAGCTATGGGAAGCATGAAAGAACTGAATAACTTCTCATAGTCTTCTTGCATGAAGGAAAGATCACTATGATTGGTCAGGTATATGAGTGCCTGACACCAGGGTTTTGGGCATTGTAGGCAAGCACTCTACTAAGGAAGCTATACACTCAGCACAAGGTACTCAGTCTTATATTAAGCATTAAATATGCAAACATGAAAGCTTTGGTCAAGAAACCCACTGTTAACCAAGGAAACTGACACATCCAAGTTGGAGCCAGATTTTGGTGAGCTAATTCAGTTATCAACCAATACAGTTATTCTTGCCAAATAATCTAAGAAAGATGCTGAGCTTCATGTAACTACTACCACTGCTAATCATGAATGGACTTTGAATGACTACACTCTTAACTGAGTGCCTTAATTACATGCTCACTTAAAATGTGACATTTTACATGTTGCAAGAGTTCTAAGCAGTTGATTGTTGCTCTAGGAGCTCTTTTCAGTGGAGATGAACAAACAAGTGAATGAAATTTGAAAGTGGTCTGAGGGCTGATCCAATTACACATGTACATCTATAGGCACACACAAAATTTTTATCAATCCCAGGAACTTAGGGAAAGAAAGTGTGGTCAGAAGGGAACTTAGGTCTATTCTATTAATACACCATTCTAATAATTAGTGCAGTAACCTAAATAGCAACTTCCTTCTACCATCCTCTCATCATCCCATTTCCTGATAGAAACTTAAAGGGCAGACATCCAGAAGGGAAAAACAGGCTTGCCACAGATGTCTGGAGTTTCTTGATAATGCAGCACTAAGTCCTCATTCATGAACAATGCATTCTGAGACCCCAAGGTTCCTAGTTGAAATCACACTAATGTGCACTATGGCTTTTCCTATACATACCTTGATAAAATTTAACTTATAAACCAGACACGGTAAAAAGCTTAAAGGCAACAATTAATAATAAATAATAATAAATAAGATAATCATGATAGACTATCATAAGTTATAAACTTACAAATTTGTCTTTTAGAGTTTTCCATGTGCTATTTTTGGACCATGGCTGATCATAGGCAATTAAAATGTGTAAAGTGAGACCATGGATAGGAGGGAAGTGCTATATTACTGTGTCTAAGAACAAACCCAAAATACAGAATCTTGACCTAAGGACAAAACAGAGCATCTAAAAGCCTCATAGCTATGGAAACCAGGAGAACTTGGCAACACCATGCATTTATAATGGCTTATTGATCATGATCACTTTTCTTTCAAAGGTTTAACTATCAGCCTTGGGTTCAGTTAGGGATATGCTCATATTTCAGAATGATTTCTTACTAAAATGGTTAATATAAAATTCTTCATATGTATGATACTCTTGTGTCTGAAGAACTAGATCCACATGGAATGGGGCCTCTGGAGGGCTGGAGTGGCTAAGAAATTTTCCCATGCAAGACACAGAATACAAATGCATGTGTTGTTCAAGGTGGTGACCTTAAAGTCAAGGGGAATTTTCAGCCTAGATAACTGAAGCCATTTATTACTGGTATAGGCAAATATCCTCTTCCATCACATTGAGACCTTTCTAGGACCTTGAGTACAATAGGGATAGCTCTTGGGAGAAACACACATAACTTTAAAATGATCACTTTAAGATGCTATCTGCTTTATCATAAGCTGTACACAATGTGTATAAAGGAGGCCAATGAACATAAAATATAAAATGTTATCTCTGTAACCACTGTTTTCTTCAGATTACACAAGTTGGTCTGTGCACTGCAAAAGAGTGCAGCAAAGTTCCTCATGGACTCCCAAATAAGGGCAGAAGATTCAAGGAAGCCTAATGGGAGATGCCTAAATGAAAACCAAATGCCAGCTTTAGTGTGCACAATTCATTTGCATCACAGGAATGATTCTGAGTGCTTTGCTAAAAAACTGACTACAAACACGTAAATTTGTTTCACCCTAACACATTAAATATTTGTCAAAAAAAAGTTGCCTGCACATTCATTTAAGTTGTTTGTAGTCATCTATTTCTCCCCTAGCTTATCCCTGACCTAATGTAGGCTTAGATTCTTTTGGACCCTTTCACTATTATGATTCTGGATAAATCTGTTTTATGTGATAGTCTAAAATAATGTATTTTCTGAATGCTAATATCAGTCTTATTCTGACTGATGACAGCAGTTGCCAGGGAATTTAGAGTAATACTTTTTTGTTGTTGTTGCTTTTTTGTTTTTTGTTTTTTGTTTTCAGAAAGGGTCTTATATTATACAGCTCAAGGTAGTCTCAGACTTGCTATAGAGCCCAAACTGGCCTTGAACCTAGTATCCTCTTACTTTAGCCCCAGCTTCTAGCTCAGCCTCTGGTACTAGAGCTACAAGACATGAGTTCCAGGGCTATTTTTAAAAATGGCCCATCATGTGGTCAGATAGAGTGTGAAACTGTCACTTTAATCTAGCTGATTGTCTATAATGGTGTCCAGCTCAGACTAGGGGTTCATTAAATGTTTGTCAAAAAAGAAAGTTGCCTGCATATTTATTTAAGTTATCTGTAGTCATCTACTCCTACTGTGAGTATCCCTGCCCTAAGGTAGGCATTGGACTCTTCAACCTGACACTAGACCCCTCCTCATTCCCTGCAGGTCACTCTGAAGGGAGACTCTCCAGAGAAAAGCCTCTGCAGCAAGCTCACACTGCTAAGCACATCTGCCTAATGCTAACAGTGGGACTAAATTTCAGTCTCTTAATGGCAAGCATTTGTCAGTAGAGCTCATTAGTGATACTAATGGAAGGGATATGAAGCAGCCTAAGAGACTTGAACTCAACAAACACATGGGAAAAAGTCGCATAGTAAGCAGCATAGTACACTCATAGGATCGGGAATTGTATATGCTTGTGGCATCTGCTCTGCCAGGTCAACAAAGGGCATGATATCTCCTTTTCAAAGCATACTAGCAAATACTATGGGGCAGAAATAGACAGCTATTGAAAATGCTTTCACTTCACTATTACTAAGAAATCATTAGACATGAGAACTTCTTTATTCTGTAGTATTCTTCAAACATGTGCTTGTGTGCACTGAAAAGAATGTGAAGAATTATAACCTCACATGTTTTTAGAAGTGCTGTCCTGGTTTTCACGGTAACCTTGATAACAGCAATGGGCATAGCATTTCGGTGTATTGTAAATATTGGCATTTAAAGAAGTATTATACATTCTGATTCTTTTAAAAGGAATCTAAGTGTTTCATAAATGGAGACTTTTACACCATTTTTACTCTTTGAACACACTTTCATTCCACTTCATGTATAGATTTTTTTCCCAATGCCCTCAAGCTTTACAGAACATTTCATATTTCCATGTCCCTCAAACTCATTTCCCTCCCTTTTTGTCCCCCTCATCTTACAAAATGGAACGATCCCCTATCCAGGTCCTCTGAGCAGTAACCTAGGCATCATCCATTCCTCCCTGTTCATCACTCATCCCATTCATTATCGAGTCTTTTCCTGAAGTTGATGCCATCATCTGCATCCTTACAGGGCTTGCTGGATGCTGGGAAGTCTGTTGGGAAACTAGAGCTTGCTATGAACTCATAAGGCAAACACTGAGCAATTGCCCAGCATTGTTATCAAGCTTAGAATGAGAATGAGGAGGGCACAACTAGAAACATAATTCTTCAAAATTCTTTTAGGAATATACAAATACATGTATTTCATTTAAGATACCATGCTTGAAATGCCTAATCAATAAACCAGTCCAAAGTCTTGTTCACAACACAACTAAAGTGCTTTATTCAAAGTCTTCCAAAAATGTACTTTCTGCTTTTAGAACTGATGAAATGACAAATCAGACTCTTCTTTGAACAAATAAACCCCGATAAATGTTTGCATTGTTTATGTTTCTAGATGACCTGAGGCAACATAGAAGAAGGTATTACTTTCCTAAGCTTTAAAATGTTTACTTAGTAAATATTTGCTTAAAAAATAGTAACTCAGTAAATATTTATCAAGAAAATCAGTGAATATGAAAATTTAACAGTATGGTTCACATACTATATTCAAATCACACAGTTACCTTAGGCATGGTTTTATTTACAAAGCTAAATATTGAATTCATATATTAAATCTTTTAAAAATTGATACAATATTTATACACATAAGCAAGCTAGTTCAATACATAAACATTGTGTGTAATGAACAAATTAAGGAAGTCAGCATTTCTACATCCTTAAGCATTTATCATGTCTGTATATTAAAATAATCAATTCTCCTTATCCGAGTTTCAGAAGTGGTAGATGGTAGTAACTTGGGAGTTGTAGTCAATTTCTGTCGCAAGGGGTAGATATGCAGGTAGATAGATATACTGTTTAGATAATCAAATGTAACCCAGGGAGACAGGAAAGGGCAGGCTCGGGGAAAGGAAGGAGATACCCCAAGACCTTCTCTTTGGAAGCAGAGACTTCATAGGAAGCGTTATGATCTTCAGGTCCTTTTCAGACAGATGCTAAAAGGAGCCGCTAAAGAATATTAAAACATTCTGATTCTATAACACAAAAGAATTTAACATTTTAGATTAGAATCTTTGAGTTTGAATTACTTTTATTTTAACATTTTCAATTGTTTGTTATTTTTATTCATTAAAATGATAACATTTTAATACTTGGATAGAAAGAAATAGGATTGAACAAAAATTATTTAATACAATTCTTATATATAAAACATTCTGGCATGGGTTGTTTCAGAAATATAACTTAGAGGAAGGCATGTAAGTGAAGTTATCCAACACCATCTTCTAACCATTTGCTGGGCATCTATAAATGTTCAGTGCAGCAGCTTACATATTGTCTAGAACAATACAATGATGTTGAAAGGAGTCTCCCTTCAACAGTTGTGCAGTCTGGCATTTACAGATATTAAGTTCAGTGTCACATATCTACAATGTGGTAGCTTCACAATTTTAACTGAGAGGTCTGATTCGATGACTCAGAGACTTGGGAGGAAAATGGTCCTGTAGAAGCTAATGGAGCATTTTCTTCCAGAAACAAGAGAAAATGCCTGGAGTACACATTTATGCAGAGAAAAAAGCTGTGGTCCCTTTAATGCTAAATTCCTTAGCTGTAATTAAGGCAAACTGAAATTTGTCAAAGGACTTGAGTTCAATAACTATTCTTGTGCAGCAGCGTATTCACAGTGGGAAAGTGACTTTATAAAGTTTCTGAATGGGTTAGAGACTGTATGATGGATTCACTGTAGATTCACTGAAAATTTAAACTTCCTGAAACAAAGATCTCTGGGCACCTTTTCTTATCTGATACAGACTGTCTTCATTGCTGGACAGTTGTTTTGTGTGTCATGCTGGGACCCCATCCCTTCCTCCCACAACCTAGCTGCTTCCTGCTTGACACTCTCAGAGCTATGCTGGCGATCTGAGCCTGCCTAACACGGCTTTATCTCTTTTCCTGCCCATCCCATTGTCTTCCCACCATTTATCATGTAGCTGAATTCTTCTAATTCAATTCCTGCCACTCTAGTATCCTGCCCTTCTACACCTCCCCTTCCCAGTTAAAACTGACTCTAAAGGAGCCAGTAATTCTCACCAGGATCTGATTGTCTAATACTCTCAGCATTTCTGTAGGTTCCTTCTCTTAAGCATTTATCTTTTAAAGAAGACAATTCTTTATCCCCATGGAACACCTAGTTTTTATGCAGTGTGATCTTATGTGTGAGCCATTTGTGGGGATAAGGGGGAGGCTTATGTGCTAATTCTCACATCATCCCACCTAAGGGATATCTATGTATAACTGATATGTATGTAAACTGATTCTGCAGGATGCAATTGCTCAGAAATATATCAGCTCTTTCAGAATTCATCACAAAGCTCAAGGTCTTGCTCATTTGAGACCAGCAGTTCTTGTTTTCCTCCTAGGAACTATGTGTCCACATGGTAGTTTTTTCAGGTCCATGTGAGACACTTCACCTATATGAACTGTGGCACCGGGTATGTACTCTGCAGTCTAAAAAGCTTTTGGGAGAGTCGGCAGGAGGGATGTGAAGACACCCATTATTTCCTCTGCACAGATATGGCTCCTTTGGATAGTTCATAAACACTGAGAGGTAGCTGATCTTTCCAATCCAAGTGGCATCCAGCAGAACCTGCATGTGTACATTTCACCCTCATTCAAACGATGTTTTATAGAAATAGATCTTATGCAAGAAATGATCAAGCCCAGGCAAGTCTGCGTCTTCTTTTAAACCTCTCAGTTTTAATTACTCCGTGTGATGGTTTGGACATGTAGGATTACTTCATCCTTTAAGCTGATAATAGGGACTCTATTATAACTTCAAAAGGAATCAATTGTGTCAAACCACTCTGTTTGGGCAAGAGAGTTACTGCTTTGCCATTTAGCTTTCCACTTAGACATTCAACTAAATTATACAACTTTTATGATTAACCACACAGAAATAACCAGTACTGTAGCAAGCTCTTTGCTTTCCTTTTGGCAGGCTTTGACTTGCCTGGTGGACGGGCTTCCCTCCAGAGCACTAGAAATAGTGAAAGGATGATGCTTGTGTTACTTGAAGAGTTATAGTACTTTATGAGTCTGTTATCTTACAAAAGTATATTATTTAAAATATATAAAAGCTCTGAGTGCTATAATCTTATAACTATTAGCAAGAACATAAAACCAGCAAATGTTGACATCCCAATTCTAGCAAAGATGCCTCCTCAATACACAAAAAAGTGTGTGTGGGTGTGTGTGTGCCCCCATGAGCATGCACACATCACCAACAACTCTGTCCTGAACACAACTTCAGGGCATCATTCAGTTAGGTTTGTTAATGCTGACCCCTCTCTTGGGCGTTGTGGAGGGAAAGCCCACCACGTTTTGATGAAGGGTATGGAATCTGCTAAGGAACTTCTTGACTTTCCTGGGACGACCTTTACTATTTCTTACCTGGAACACTGGGAAAGAATGAGACTTGTTATTCATAAGAATGATTTGTTACAACTCAAAAGTGTCTACTCCACCCCTTCAGCACCATTTCTGTTGAAGCTTAGCTCATATTCATTCTCAAAGTATCCCTTTCTCTTGCTGTCAGTGAGGAAGATGCTTCCTCAGGATTCACTTGAAATTTGATTGCATTTCCCTCTATATTGGTGCAGTGTGATAGGTACCAGGGAACCTTTGCAAATTGTCCTCGGATCAAACATCAGTACATCAATAATAGCACTAACTGTATATAGAAGGAAAAATGTAACCTACAATTTCTCTCCCCTCTCTCTCCTCTTTCCCTTCTCCCTCTTTTCTCCTCTTTTCCCCCTTCCCCTCTTTTCTTCTTCCTGTCCTTATATCCCTCCCTTTGTCTGTGTTTGAGTAAATATCAATAGATATGGACACCAATAAACTCACATGTTCCCTCTGGGAGTTATCAATATTGCTGTACTACAGACAAATAATCAAATGCCCAGGGCAGTAAAGATCTAGCCAAGAAAAGATAGCTCACAGAACAAAATTAATCTTGACTCTCCATACAATATACATAAGAGAATCCCAGGTGGATTATAGCTTTAAATGGGGGAAAGTTAACAAAAAAATCTTTCAGACAAAATAGATCATCTTCAAGTCCATTAGAAGTACCAGTTATAAAAATGCTTGAAGTGGGTTGCATTAAATTTATGAAATTATTTTCATCAAGATACCATGAAAAAGGAGGTTATAATATGTTGCATACTATAATTATGCTATATATTCAATATATCTGACTCCTGTTAGTGAGTAATCTAAGGAATATATGAGTAAATGATATGAATTTGCACTTTATCAAAGAAGATATTCAGGAGACAAGTAAATAAACAAAATGGTATATTAGTCATCAGAGACATGCAAATTAAAACTCATTACAATACTACCATGTCATCATGAGAATAATTCAAATGTGAGACAAATGCCATGAAGAATTAGCTCCACTATTAAAACACTGGTGGGGGTAAAATTAGTATAACCATTTTGGAAAACTCTTATGGTAATACCTACTGAAACAACTTGAAACAACGTAAAACTCAGCAGTTTCTACTTTATGCCCAACAGAAATCCTTCCATGTTTCCCAGAAGAGATGTTCAGAAATGTTTATAGATGTTAGATTCACCACAGGCTTAAATCTGGGCACAACTCAATGTGGTTCTGAAGTGAACTTCCTCTATAGTGATATAAGAATGAATAAAGCAAAGCTCATGTCTTCTGAGTATAATGTCAAGTGAAAGTTGCAGACAAAACAAGTGTGGTCCATTGACACCAAGAAGTGAATAAAACTGAGATGTGGTAGCAAAATCAGGAGTCCCCCACCATCTATGGGGAAGGGGAAGCAACAGGGAGAAGATGCAAAAAGACTTGTAGGTGCTGGTAATATTCTGTCTTGGCTTATTACTCAACCAACAGTATGTTCACCTTCTGAAGGATGTTTTAATTAGTCTTCATTCTTAAAGATATGTTCTTATATATAATGCTGAATTTGAGTTCATTACTGGAGGGCAATCTTGAATTACTGCTCTTGCTGACCAAATGCTGAGATGAAGGGGCATATAAATAAGTTACATTTAGTTTGTATGTTATAGCAACAAAAGTATTCACATAAAAAGAAGTTCAGCTGGGTGTGGTGATATACACCTTTAATGCCAGTATTCAGAAGGCATAGGCCAACCTGATTTACAAAGTGAGTTCAAGGACAGCCAGAGCTATATACAGAAATGCTGTTTCAAAAACAAAACAAAAACATAAAACAAACAAACAATACACAACAACAGCCCAAAGACTAAAAGAACAAAGGTTTTGTATGGACTATGAGCTTCGACACTCACTAATTAAGCAGTCCTTAGAGATACCCTGATTTTTTTTTTTAAGAAATATTTTTTTTCTCAGATTAAGCATTTCTGTATTGAAAGTTTATTTGCTATTTGGAAGAGAAACCACTCTAGAGGCAAAATGCTTACAGGCTTCTGCTTTGAATGAGTTTCAATGACTCCATTAGTAAATAATGGCATGTTAGGTTTTTCACTGTCATGCCACTGACTCAAATACTTCTATAAATTTTACTGAAGGATCAGCTAAAAACTTGAGAAGCCAGAATAGAAATGTCTTTTTTTTTTTAAACAGAAAATAGTCAGACTATAGATTCCGAAGACTATCTTGCTTTTAATGGATAGGAAGCTACAAACAAGGAAATTAAACTGGCCAAAACTCCCTTCACCAAATTATCACAGTCTGGTTTGTTCTGGTGGAAATGGCTGTTGGCTGCTCAGAAAGCCATTTCCAAAGTTCAATCTAAGATTAGGCTTGGCTCCAAGGTTCTAGAATTTAATTGTCTCATTTCCTCTCAGTGATGCAGCCTGTTGTTTCTTGGCTGCAGTTGATGGTGATCGTCACATAGCCTTGGAGATGGTGAGTGCCAATAGTGATGCATTGGGTTTGATGGTAACCATGGAAGACCACTCATAAATACAAATTGTCTTGTAGCAGAGGCTAGACTTAAAGCTATTCATTCTCCTCCTGTAAAGATTACTTCTAAGATGGGTTTCCCTCAAGCTTCTAACTTTATACAACTTTCAACAAAAGAATGCACAGCTTTTGAAAAGGCTGTTTCTTATTCAAACCAAATGCGCAATATTTTCACAAATATTAAATGCTTAGTATTGTTTGAGACAATGAAATGATGGTTTTGTTGTTGTTGTTTTACAAGACTATACACCATACACATCCTATGAGTAGACATCTCTCTCTCTCTCTCTCTCTCACACACACACACACATACACACACACACACACACACAGAGAGAGAGAGAGAGAGAGAGAGAGGGAGAGAGAGAGAGAGAGAGAGAGAGAGAGAGAACCATTTGGCTAAAGATGCCTTTGTGTGGTTCTGTTTTTTAACAATTTTATGTCCAGATATGATTTATTTTCCAAGTTCCAGACTTAAATGTTAATCTGTCCGCTGTCTATTTCCACCCTGAAGTTCCTTCTATCAATTCAAAAGGACCATTATATAAAGTTAGGTTCTTTGTCTCTAGCTCTAACAGGCTTTCTCATTTTTCCATTTAGATATGCTGTCAATCTTTCTGGTATCAAGTCCAACCTGGAATTTACTTTTTACTCTCTGTAGTTAAAATTTGCATTTCTCTCATGACTAATTATGTGGAACACTTTCTTCCAATGTGCTAACTTGACAAATTGTCTGTTCAAATATTATTTGAACATTATCCTTGGATAGTCTATAACTTTCTTTTTAATAACTGTTGCGAGTTCGTTATAATTTCAGACACACATTCTTTATTAAAGATGTAGTTTACAAATATACCCTGTCAGCTTAGTTCTAACAGTGGCTTTGTAAGAGCAGGTCTTATTAGCAAAGTCAAGAATATTTTCCCCTAGTGTCTGAGTTAGGTTTTGTATCTTGAGAAATCTTTGCTTTACCCAAGATTTCTAATGGTTTCTATTAGAAGCTCTATACTTTCGTTCCTTATTTAGGCCTGTATACACATTGTCTTGTTATAAATGGCACAAATTGTATATATATTATTCTCTCTCTCTTATTCTTTCTGCAGTATTTTTCCTCTCTCTTCCCTTATCCTCTCTCAGAAGATCCTGACATGAGCATATGTAATTATAGCCATTTGATAACTGACAAAGACCCCAAAAGTCAAACACTAGAGAAAAGACAGTTTCTTCAACTATGGTATTGGGAAAACTGGGTGTCCAATGTAGAAGAATGAAAGTAGACATGTATCTATCGCCCTGAACAGATATCAGCTCCACATGGATCAAAGACCCTAGTATGAAACCTGAAATGTGGAAACTGTAGAGGAAAGTGTAGGCAGTACCCAGTAGGAAATGTTCTAACTAGGGTCCATTTGCCCATGAATTAAGGCCAACAACAGACTAATAAGACTTAATAAAACTAAAAAGCTTCTATATAGTACAAGAAACAACAAGCGAAGGGGAAGTCCACAGACTGTGAGAGAATCTTTGTCAGCTATTATTTAGAATATGGAAAAAAAAAACAATAAAACCAACCAACCAACAAACAGACATAAAAAGAGAGGATATCCAGGGGGCCCTACCCTTTCAGAGGAAAAAGGGAGGTGGACAAGGGTGGAACTCAGTAAAGGGGGAAGTGTTTGGGATGTAAATAAAAAAAAAGGTTATGAACAGAGAGCTCTTGAAAGAATAAATAAAAATGACTAGGAAACATCTTGAGAAAGGTTTAATATTCTTAACAATTAGGAAAACAGAGATTAAAACTTCCTAAGAGTTCATCTTACCACCCTCAGATTGACTAAGATCAAGAAAACAAGTGCTGACAAGGATGTGGGGAGGGGGGAGCCTCATTTTCTGTTAGGATTGAAAACTGGTACAGCCATTGTGGAAGTTATGGTGGAGAATCCTCAAAAAGCTAAAACAGATCTACCATATGACACAGCTATGCCACTGTTTGGCATATGCCCAAAAGACTCTACACAGTACTCCACAGATATTTGTCTAACCATGGTAATTGCTGCTCTAGTCACAATACCAGAGAATGGAAACAACCTAAATATCCTGATGATAGATAATAAAAATATGGTACATATACATAATATAATTCCATATGAATTTTAAAATCAAGTTCACTGAAAAATATATGCTGATTTCTAATTGGATGTAAGACCCACTTAACATGAGGAAAATCATGCTTGGTCCTAGAAACCTAGCCAATTACCCATGACTAGTGAAGTTGGGGATCTTGGAAAATAATCAACAACTACCAGTTTAAGAAACCAATATAACCCTAAATATATTCTAAATATTTGTCCTTATATTCACAGATAAGTGTAGTCTTGACTCCTCATCAAGGAAACTCCTCTTTGGCTCTCTTCACAGGGGCTTATAACTTTAATAACTGGATTTGCCTTAGATCTCAGAAGACATTTTGAAATTTGGCTTTTGAGCAATGCTGAAAGAATTCCAATGACCATTGGGGAGGGACTGAATGTGTTTTACATTGTGAGACAGACATGGGTGAAGTGAAAATTTTGGGTTTCTTTGGAGTCTCAGTGGTGTTGTGTGATATTTTTCTGGAAACTGTCTTATGAGAGGATGTTTTTGGTGAAGCAGACATACAGGCAGATGTTTTTCTAAGAAGAGACACATGGTGTTTTTCTAGAAGCAGCCTGGAAAAAGGGCATGCAATGTTTTGCTAGAGTGTATGCTTGAGAAAATTTGTGATGTTTAGAAAGGGTTATAAGTATAATTAAACAGACAGTGAAAAATGATGTATGTTATTGGCTTGCCCTGACACTCTTTGCTGCTCTTTGTTGGGTTTTGCTGGTCTTTGTTGGGTTTTGCTGGTCTTTGTTGGGTTTTGCTGATGTTAGTCTTCACTGACAGAACTGTGTGGTATTTGTTCACCTTGCCACTCTTTGCTTGTCACTGTTTGTCATGACTTCATGGAGAAAAACACATGAAAAAATTTCTGGTAGTGTTCTAGGAGCTTCTTGCCACTTCCATAATCTTGGCCGGATTGGCAGAACATCTTTGTTTCTTCTGGTTCAAACTACCATTGCTGATTTGTAAATGGTGTTTGGGAATGGAGCAAGCTACCACTGATGAACTTGTGAGATGAACTGTTGATATTCTGACTATGTAGATTGTATTTGTTCCCCAAAACGATTTCTAAACAGGTCCACATCCTCTTTTTAGCCTTTCCTTTCCACTACCTCTGGTGGGTGGTTGGCTAGAAGGGAGGTTAAAACATTTAAGTACTCTTATTAAAGTAGGTTTTGAAAAAAATATATAAACATATACATGAGTCTTTGGCAGCCAGGGGTTGAATGCTATTATTTGGATTCTGAATGCCACTCAAAGCTTGTTTTTTTAAGATGTACCAAACAGTTGGTAGAGTTTGTAAGATTTGGAACTAACTGAGAGGGCTTTGGTCACTAGAGACAAGGGAGGGAAAATGGATGTTCTTCACTTGTTTGACATCCTGGATTGTGATGAGGTGATGAGTTTGGCTCTGTCAGGCATTGCCAGTGTGATGTCCTTCCTCTAAAGGTCTAAAGCAACAGAGCCTAGATCAGATCTAAGACCAGAACCTTCAAAACTATGAGACAAGGTGCTGGAGAGATGGTGTTAAGAGAGCTTTATGCTCTTTTAGAGAACTTGAGCTCAGCTCTCAGTATGCACATGAGACAACTCAAAGCTACCTGTAACTCCAATTCCAGGGGATCTCACTCTTTTGCCTCTTTTGGACTATGTGGGTTCTTATACTTCTCTCTCTGTCTCTCTCTCTCTCTGTCTGTCTCTCTGTCTCTGTCTCTGTCTCTCTCTCTCACACACACACACACATACACACACACACACACACACACACACACACACACACACACATTTTAATGTCTGTATTTGAGTACAGTGATGGAACTCTAGCTCACATCTTCCTTCACTCCTAGGTATACTCAAGCGCCACTTGGAGAAGACATTCTCAAACACAGCAGCCAAGTTAGCATACCTTCCTTCTGTTTCCATACAGAGCTGATAGCCACCTGACAGTTTGTTCCTTGTGCCCTTTTCACCACAGTAAAGTAGAGACTATTCCTTAAAATAATGCCTAATATGTAGTAGACACTTTTAAAATACTCAATGGACTTAACTTAATTGTCCTTGATCATTTTCTTTTAGATTCCTAGGAGGCAAAATTTTCTCACATTCTTATTAGCATGCCATCTCTTAGGTATCAGGAGAGTACTCCAGTCACTGATTCTTTCATCAAGCAGTACCCTTGCCTGTCCAGTGGCTCAGCTGAACTATCTGTATAAGAGACAGCTTTGTGACAGATGATTAAGCCATTACGATTTTTATTGTTTTGTTATCTTTGTCCTTTGGCTGGGCAGCTGCTCCCCATCTGTCATTAGACTGCTCATCTCTCAGATAAAACCTAGCCCCAGTATAAACATTCAAAGTCTTGCTTTTATCTGTGTACATAATATCAGGTAGCCCAAACCAAAGTAGAACCATCCATATATATTTAGATGGGGGCTGGTAGTGAAAACAAGTTTTATGAGCTTTGGGGCCTAAGACTTATTGACTTCCAAAGGGAAATAAATCAGTCTTTGTTTTAGGTTGTGATCTCCTCAAATAAGATAGCAACAACAACAACAACAAAATCAGGACATTACTGAATTTGTGTTTACATGGTTAATAGTTGTGCTTCAAGCTGGAATTTTGCAATCCCCAACTGTATAGAAGTATAGTTCACCCATTAGAGATCCTAGTGGGTCATAAAACAAAACAAGAACAAAAGTTTGTGAACACAAATTAAATGTGTTAGGGGAGAGATTGGGAGTGCCTGCTTATACAGGTAAAAGTAATATTTAAGTTTTAAGAGGTCAAGGAATGAGAAAATAGAGTCTTCTCTCATCAACACAGTGAGGGATTCAGAACTGGAATTCTGAAGAAAACTTGTGGTTAAACTAAGTTCTGTTCTGTGATGGGCACTGACTCTGGGCTGATTGATATCTTAGCTCTCCAAGGTCAGGTGACTCTTCTGCTTCCCTCCACCACCTGCACCTCCCAAACCTTGTCCCTTCCTTCTCTGCTCCCAAGAAGCAGCAGTTTAAAATCCCAGGAATAAATTTGGGTGTTTTTGGGTTTTTTTTTGGTTTTTTTTTTTTTTTGAAACAAAATACCAATTTAACTGGAATAAATCAAAGGATTACTCAGAAGAAATCACTGTTGGTATCAGGAACTTCACTCACAAGCAATAGGGACCCTTGCATGTATTGCCATCGCAATCACCACACATTGCCAGAATCCACTTGGCTCACCTCCCAACTTTACCTGTGAGCGGTTACATCACAACTCAAATAAAAGGCAGACCCTTCTGACCTCCACCCCTCTGTTTCCTCTTCATCTTCATCACCACCTTTGCCATCTTCCCCAACAATAAACCTCCCATGTGGAGCTGTATTGGCCTGGTATGGTCTGTCCAGGCAGGAGCTGCAATTCCAACACAACATTGGTGCCAAAATCCAGGAATTGCTACCCAGGAGTGCTGTGGAGACCTGTTGAATGCCCTTGGCTGGTAGGTGATTGTGACCAATCGACTGTGCCCACACCACGTGGACTGCAGCTGCAGAAAGCCGCCACTGTTGCACTGTGCACTGTGTGGATTTTCACCACAGCTGCAAACCACTACCACTCGCTGCTGTGAGACTCATAGACTTCTACCATGTGAGCTGTGCTGCCACGGTCCACCATGTGGGACTAGCCTCTGCCACATGGGGTTACACAGTCAGATGGGCCCACACCAACTATACAGTTCCACATTTCCTGCTACAAGACCACAAAAACCCTCCAACAAACATCGGCATATTGGAAAGGTGTTTCCTTCAGTAGGTGGGAAGGACCATGAATTCCCAGATAGGGCCTGGCCAGCCTTTTTGGGACTAAGGGGTTGGTGTTTCAAGGCCACAGTTCTTATAACAAGACTCCTAGTTGACGTACAAGATAAGACTTCAAGCCTTGGCTGACTTCCCTTCTCAAAAGCAGTTCATAAACTTTCAGGCTCTTGCAGCCATTCAGAAATTCCTAGGTCTAGGTTGAAATGCTTTCTGGACTTGCCATAGCCCCTAGATGTTCATGTGACAACCTGGATACCTAGCCTGGCTATACATTTGTAACTCATTACTGGACTCTTCTCGGGACACCCAGAAGCCCTCTGTTGCTAAATATCATTCTCCTGTTGTCATCCAATTACTTACTGGACTCTACCAGGTACATCACCCAATCTCTCTGTCTCTGTCTGTCTCTGTCTCTGTCTCTGTCTCTGTCTCTGTCTCTGTCTCTGTCTCTCTCTCTCTCTCTCTCTCTCCAGAACCTCAGGGAACTTAAGCCTCTGACCTCTTAAGGAAAAAACTCCTTTGCTACATCTCTTCCCTTTTAACACCCCTATACTAGCATGTAGCCTCCCGAGCCTTGAGCAGGCTGATTCAGACCTATGCTGCCACTGTGAGTGAGACCACCTGGGGTGGAGTCTTCCATTCTATTGCTCTGTCACCTGCTGCTGCTACCTGCTGGGAGGCTGAACCTGTCTTCCTGAGATATTCCTGAGATGACTGACAACCTGTGGAATTGGTGACCTAATGCTAACAGCTCTGGCAGACTAAGTGCTAACAACTTGGCAACAAAGCATCAAGAAGCCTGGCAAGGCAGGGGATGGGCCTCCCCCCTTTATAAGCACAGACTCTTAGTAAACATTGGGCCTTGATCAGAAACCTGTCTTGGTCTTGTTTCTTCTCTCACCATTTCCTCCCTTACAGCTCCCACTCAGGGACCCAGTTCGTGTGGCTACACTAGCAGTTAAGAAATCTAATGGTATTTATCACCTGGTTCAAGACCCCAGGTGCATTAATTCTGCAGTGGTTCCCTTCTAACCTGTTGTTGATAACCCTTACACACTTCTTTCAACTGTTCCCTCAGGGACTTCCCATTTCTCAGTCCTAGATCTCAAGGATGCATTTTTTTCTATCCCTCTAGATGCCTAGTCACAGAACATATTTGATATATACCCTTGATGTATCATCTCTGCCACAATGCCCTGCAGTAGAAAATATGTCAGTTCTTTGTGGCACTCAGGTATATCATGGCCTACCCAACGGCTGGTTAGGTGTTTGCATGTTGCTACTTCTTTTTCTTCTCCCTGAACTAGGAGTAATCCAGGGAAACGAGCCCCTGCCAATCCCAGTTGTAGATATGATAGCTGCCCAACATAAGAGGACAGTTCAGGTCGTGTCACTCTTGGTTGTTGTGGGAATAGCCATAGGTGCTGGTACTGGAACTGCAGGGATAACTACTTCCATGACCCAATATGATGAGTTCACTTCCAAGCTTGACAGCAGTTTTCAAAAAATGAAACCACGCTTATTATCCAGAAACAGATCGATTCTTTGGCAACTGTAGTGCTTCGGAACCAACGGGGGCTAGATGTCCTGACAGCGAAAGAAGGTGGTCTTTACTTGTTCCTCCAAGAAGAATGTTGTTTCTACATCAACCAATCCAGGATAGTGAGAAATAAAATTCAGGAGCTATAATCAAACATGCAGAATTTCAGGGAACATGAGGCCTCCAGTTCTGAGATTTTGAAAACCCTATATGGAAGCGGATACTAGCTTTTGTAACACCTTTCCTAGTCATCTTCCTGGCATTATTATTTGCTCCCTGCCTCATTAATCTTGTTACTACATTCCTCCAATGACAAATACAAAAATTTTCTAAGCAAACTATTAATCAGTGTCTGTTACAGGATTGCCAGCCACTGTCCACAGAGGAGCCTGATGCGAATGTTTACCAGGGGGACCCTGATGGTGAAAGTCAACTATACTCCAAAATTGATGATGGCTACAGACAGCAGGAGGCAGTTTAAGAGACACAACACTCCTATTCCCTTTTCAGTATCAACTTCCCCCTCCCCCCTTTTTTCTCATCTTTGTGATAAGAAGAAAGGGAGGTATGTTGGTATCAGGAACTTCACTCACAGGAGACAGGGACCCTTGCATGTGTTGCTATGGCAATCGCCATACATTCCCTGAATTCACTTGGCTCACCTCCCACCTTTACTTGTGAGCAGTTATGTCACAACCCAAATAAAAGGCAGACCCTTCTGACCTTCACCCTCTTTCTGTTTCCCCTTTGTCTTTGTCACCACCCTTGCCCTCTTCCCCAACAATAAACCTCCTATGTGGAACTGTATTGGCTTGGTGTGGTCTGTCTAGAGGTGAGCCATGATTCTAACACAACAATCACTAGTACTTTTTTCTGTACTAGAAAAGAACTAGATATGTACACAGGATCTTCTCACTTCAATACCACAATTCCTCTGGCCATGACCAACTGGGAGTGCTGTCCTCCTTTTTAATACCTACTTGCAAATAATAATCTTGAGTTATTAGCTATAACCCATGACAGATCATAGCCTGATATAATAAGAGCCAAACAATGGACTTAGGAGAGAATAGAGTCTAGATATTTAAAACCAAGCGCTATGGAATTTGTCAGAATAGATCAGAAGACTTCCCACTGCCTTACCAGCTGGTGATCCCTGGAAAAGCATTGGACTGTTCTGAGTCTCTTGTAACAGGACTGTTGCTCATGAGAATTCATAATGGAAGCATGGAGTATACTTAATTGTGTGTCTAATCTTTTATAGGCATGTAGTAAGTAATAAGCTAAAATAGACAACTGTTCATCCTCTTCTTCCTCCCTATCACTATGCAGTTTGCAATCAGAGATTGAAGTTGTGGCTCTTTTATGACTTGTTATTTTTGCTTTGGGTAAGACATCTTACTTCTCTATGAAGTGAGGATAATAGCAGTTGACCCAGTCCCAGAGAATTAGTATGAAAGTATAACACAAAAAGGGCTTTCATGAGAGGCTGAGTCAATAAAGGAACCCTGTCTTGGACTTCTAGTGTCCAAAGCTGAACTTAAAAAAAAACTTTCTTTATATAGTGCCCAGATTTGTATTTTTTATTAAAGAAGTAGAAACTGGAACATTCGGAAACTAAGTAGGTAAGGGGACAGAGATATAGGGTGACCAGACAATGTCCCAAGATTTTGGAACTAAGACTGGCTTGAGAAGGTTAGCTCTAGGATTATTTACTAACCGGGCTTCAAAATGGAACCATTCCTTGATGCTTTGAAGAACAGGTTTCAGTGTACATAGAAGAAGGAACTCCTGAGCGGTGCTATGATCAATTCATAGAACCTGCACTCCCACACTTGAAGTTTATAAGCACTCAGAACATCACAAGCATTAGCTACCTTATTGTGATTCTCTATAAATACATTTAGTAAGAGAATTATACTTCAGCTTATGGCCTTAACTTGGAGATTCATACCTGAAAGAACACATCAATTTTCATATCTATTCCAGTTCCAAGGTTGTTTTTAGAGCTGTTTCCTATGGTAATTATACACTCTCCTTCAAGTTTTCTTTATTTCACTTGAATGAATGAATGAATAAATAAATAAATAAATCCATTATCCTTTTGTGTTTTTTCCATACATGCATCCATCTATCTATCCATCCATTTTAAAAGATATTCCCCTGAGTCCAGCCCTGTGCTGGGTATTGAGAAGCATATCTTATCAACTCTAATTTCAGAAAAGACAGAGATGAATGCAATCCAGTGATTAAGGAGTCTCTAACAGTCTAGTACAATTTCCTCAGGCTTGACAATATTATCTGACCTATCATTTTAATCCTTCTTATTATTTTTAAGGTTTTTCTATTGATGCCTTCACAATCTCCAGGAATTACTAACTCATCTATTCACTAAAATCTACTAAACATTCTGTGGAATCTCATGACTTGTCATTTGCAAGTGATTCTTATGTTCTACTCACAGGCTTTACACACACACTCACACACACACACTCACACAAAAGCATGGGGAGAGAGAGAGAGAGAGAGAGAGAGAGAGAGAGAGAGAGAGAGAGAGAGAGAGAGAGAGAGAGCGCATTTCTAACATTACATAATTAAAACTTTGGTGTTTTGTGGAGACCTTTTGGGGACTGCTTTTACAAATTTGGTGCCGGAATTTGACATTGGGCCAGGACAAAAAGAAGTATGCTCAAGATGGGAATCTGAGTTTGGGCTAGGAATCAGGAAATAGGCTCAGATTAAGAACATTTACATTTAAGTTAATGGAAATCTCAGAGCAGGCTCAACTGAGGTAGGTGTGGCATTCCTTTTGTCTTGGTCATCCTGATTAGCCCCCTTGAAACGTGTTTATTTTGTTTATTGCCTTGCCTTTTCCTTGACCCAGAATTGATCTTATTGTTTTGCATGTACTTAAAGTGGTATAGAAGCAGATTGGAAAAAAAAATAAACCTGCTTCAGCCTCAGAACTGGCTGGGGTCATGTTACAGTGTTGTCTAATTGTCTTTTTTCTTTTCTCTTCTTTTCATTTTTTTTATTAGATATTTACTTTACTTACATTTCAAATGTTGTCCCCTTTCCTGGTTTCCCCTCGGAAAACACCCTATTCCCGCCCTCTCCCCACCCCCCTCCCCCCTCCACTCACCAACACACCCAAACCTACTTTCTGGCCCTGGCATTCCCCTACACTGGGGCATAGAGCCTTCATAGAACCAAGAGCCTCTCCTCTCATTGATGACCAACTAGACCATCCTCTGCTACATATGCAGCTGGAGCCATGATTCCCACCATGTGTACTCTTTGGTTGGTGATTTAGTCCCTAGGAGCTCTGGGGATACTGGTTAGTTCATACTATTGTTCCTCCTATGGGGCTGCTAACCCCTTCAGCTCCTTGGGTCCTTTCTCTAGCTCCTTCATTGGGGACCCTATGCTCAGTCCAATTGTAGGTTGAGAGAATCCACCTCTATATTTCTCAGGCACTGGTGGAGCCTCTGTGAAGACAGCTATAACAGGCTTCTGTCATTAATCACTTCTTGGCATCCACAAAAGTGTCTGGGTTTGGTGACTGTATATGGGATGGATCCCCAGGTGGGGCAGTCTTTGGATGGTCATTCCTTCAGTCTCTGCTCCACACTTTGTAACTCCTTCTATGGGTATATTATTCCCCCTACTAAGAAGGATCAAAATATCCACACTTTGGTCTTCCTTCTTGAGTTTCATTTGGTTTCTGAATTGTATCTTGGGTATTCTGAGCTTCGGGCTTAATATTCACTTATCAGTGAGTCCCTACCACGTGTGTTCTTTTGTGACTGGGTTACTTCATTCAGGATGATATTTTCTAGTTCCATCCATTTGCCTAAGAAGTTCATAAATTTGGCCGGGCGTGGTGGCACACACCTTTAATCCCAGCACTCCGGAGGCAGAGGCAGGCGGATTTCTGAGTTCGAGGCCAGCCTGGTCTACAAAGTGAGTTCCAGGACAGCCAGAGCTATACAGAGAAGCCCTGTCTCAAAAAACCAAACCAAACAAACAAACTAACAAACAAACACCAAAACCAAAAACAAACAAACGAACAAAAAAACCAAACAAAAAAAGAGAATTTCATAAATTCATTCTTTTTAACAGCTGAGTAGTACTTCATTGAATAAATGTACCACATTTTCTGAGAACTCCTAAACCTGATAAACAACTTCAGCAAAGTAGCTGGATATAAAATTAACTCAAACAAATTAGTGGCCTTCCTCTAATTTGGATAAACAGGTCGAGAAAGAAATTAGGGAAACAACACCCTTCACAATAGTCACAGTAATATAGAATACCTTGGTGTGACTCTTAACTAAGCAAGTGAACGATCTGTATGATAAGATTTTCAAGTCTCTGAAGAAAAAAATTGAAGAAGATCTCAGAAGATGGAAAGATCTTCCATGATCATGGATTAGCAGGATTAATACAGTAAAAAATGGCCATCTTGCCAAAAGCAATCTACAGATGCAATGCAATCCCCATCAAAATTCCAACCCAATTCTTCACAGAGTTAGAAAGAGCAATTTGCAAATTCATCTGGAATAACAAAGAAACCTAGGATAGCAAAACTATTCTCAGCAATAAAGGAACTTCTGGTGGAATCACCATGCCTGACCTCAAGCTGTACTACAGAGCAATTTTGATAAAAAATTGTGTGGTATTGGTATAGTGACAGGCAGATAGATCAATGAAATAGAAATGAACACCCAGAAATGAACCCACATGCCTATGTTCACTTGATCTTTCACAAAGAAGCTAAAACCATCCAGTGGAAAAAAGACAGTATTCTCAACAAACGGTGCTGGTTCAACTGGTGGTTAGTATGTTGAAGAATGCAAATCTTCTTGTCTCCTTGTACAAAGCTCAAGTCCAAGAGTATCAAGGACCTCCACATAAAACCACATAAAACTGAAGCTAATAGAAGAGAAAGTGGGGAAGAGCCTCGAAGATATTGGCACAGGGGAAAAATTCCTGAAGAGAACACCAATGGCTTGTGCTGTAATATTAAGAATTAACAAATGGGACCTCATAAAATTGCAAAGCTTCTGTAAGGCAAAGGACACTGTCAATAAGACAAAATGACAACCAAGTGACTGGGAAAAGATCTTTACCAATCCTAAATCTGATAGGGGGCTAATATGCTATATATATATATAAAGAACTCAAGAAGTTGGACTCCAGAAAGCCAAATAACTCTATTATAAATGGGGTACAGAGCTAAACAAAGAATTCTCAGCCGAGAAGCACCTGAAAAAGTTCAACATCTTTAATCATCAGGGAAGTGCAAATCAAAAAACCCTGAGATTCCACTTCACACCAGTCAGAATGGCTAAGATAAAAAACTCAGGTAACAGCAGATGTTGGCGAGGATGTGGAGAAGGAGGAACATTCCTCCATTGCTGGTGGGATTGCAAGCTGGTACAACCACTCTGGAAATAAGTTTGGCAGTTCCTCAGAAAATTGGACATTGTACTACTGGAGGACCCACTAATACCACTCCTGGGCATATACCCAGAAGATGCTCCAACTTGTAATAAGGGCACATGTTCCACTATGTTCATAGCAGCTTTATTTATCATAGCCAGGAACTGGAAAGAACTCAGTTGTCCCTTAACAGTAGAATGGGTACAGAAAATGTCTCTTTTCTTTTTAAACCTTGCTTCTGTTGGAGAACCCGTTGACTGACTGAGCTGGCTTTTTATTCAAAAATGTTACTGAAATCCTACTTCAGTCCTTAAGGCACAAAGGGTATGGCACCTGGTGTTAGTGTTCAGGAGTCAGATTTTCCAAAACATGTGTCCTGTTAGTCTTTCAAATAAACAGCCACAGTAACCTGAGAGGCTGACAGAAAAGGAAATATTAGAAGAGAAGGTATTGGATGGTTGAGAATATAGTTCAGTGATAAGGATTTTGCCTAACATGAGGTAGAATCACAAGATCCCCAATGTCAAAACAACAACAACAACAACAACAACAACAACAAAAACAAACAAACAAACAAAACAGAGGCATTGGAGAATTTTCTTTTTTAAACGTATTCACTTTGCATTCTACTCACTAACCCCCTCTCTGCCACTCCCTCTCAGAATCTTTCCTGCTTCCCACTCCCCATTCCCCTTCTCCTCTGAGAGGTTGGGACCTCCTGGGTATCCCCCAACTCTGGTACATCAAGTCTCTGAGAAGGTAGGTGCTTCCTCTTCCACTGAGGCCAGACAAGGCAGCCCAGCTAGAAGAACATATCCCATGTTGAGGCAACAGTTTTGGGGATAGCCCCTGCTCCAGTTGTTTTGGACCCACATGAAGACCATGAAGACCAAGCTATACATCTGCTGCATGTGTGTGGGAAGGGCCTTGGATTTTTTTTTTAAGGCCAAGGTAAGTTTATGGGGTTGATATTAACTTCAGTGCATCTTTAACTTTTGGGTAAATAGCAGAATATATATATATATATGAAATTATAAAATATATTTTAAAAAATAATAAAATGCCAGAGAATATGAGCATGACAAATACAGTTGTCTATTGATATCCATGAGAACTGAGACTAGTACCTTTCCAATAGACATGAACATTATAGAAATTTATGTCCTTTTTATAGAGTGTCAGAAAACTTGCTCATAATCTATGTATAATCTCCCATATATTTAAGTCAACTCAAATTACTTACAACTGATAGAATATATATATTTTATAAATAGCTGTTGTTGTGATTATAAGAAGATGAAGAAATATTAAGATATGTTCTATGGGGGTGTGGTGAGGTGTGGGGGAAGGGAATGTCCATGTGGGCCCATGCCAAGACATTCCTTCTCCACTGAGGGACCAGCCAAATGATGATATAGCATAAAATAGAGTTTATTTAGGGCATATGGAGGGGAGTTAAGAGAGTAGTAGAGGCAGAGAAAGGCAGAGAGAGAAGGAGATAGAGAAGAAGAGGCTAGCCATGACCATGGGGTTGGGGGTGGGGGGTGGGGGGAGAATGTAGAGAGAGGAGAAGCAAGAGGGCAAGAGAGAGAGGTAAGAAAGAGAGAGGAGGAAGCAAGCAGCCCCTTTTATAGTGGTCCAGGCCTACCTGGCAACAGCCAGGTAACTGTGGGGAGGAGCATACTTGGCTGTTGCCAGGTAACTGTGTGGGTAGAGTCCAGACAGAACACCAACAGCAGTTATGCTTTAAGGAATAGTAACAAGGAAAAAAGCCATACGTATTCAGTAAAGATACAACTTTCTCAAATACTTTTCAACTCAAGTTTAAATAAATGCCCAAGTAGAGAACCCACAAAATATGGAAGGCCAAGTATATAACTGTCTAACATTGTTAGCAGGATGCAAATTTATCTACAAAAAGATTAATGTAAAAAAATTAAAGTAAACACAAATGACAAGTGTCTAAATAGTATCTCCTGGATGATAAAATCCTATGAATTAAGTTAAAAATTACATTCTGGTAAGTCAAAGCATTTATTAGTCTTTCTACCACTTAATACTACAAAAGCAAAATTCACAAAAACAAAGGAATGAATAATGTATTCATATAATAAACACACTTTTGGGCCACATAGTCATGTTCAGAAAGAATCCATGCCATGGATTCATGTGAGTGCATTAGCTTACAGCTCTGATGTGACTGAGATCAGTAGTCAACACCAATTAGTTTCTCTGATTTCCTGTCTTTCTTTAGTGTGTCTAGACCATTTTTCAACCCTTTTCATCCAGGTGGCCTGGATAGCCAGGTTGGGGAATGGAATACGGGTGGAAGTGCTCTGGGAATTTTTCTGGCTTGGCCCCTATACCTTCTCTTTTGCAGTTAGGAGAGGATGGCCTACCATAAAACTCTGAAGTCTAAGAAGGTAACAGTAAGATGAAACAAGCTTGGGTTCCTCAATGACTCATGGCAATGTAGAATCTGAAGTCTCACTCAACTGCCAAATACAGCAAAACTCTAAGGGCTCTTACCTATTTTGACTATGAAGGCTTTGGGGATTAAATGAAAATACAAAGATCGCTGTTAAATACCATTTTGAATTATTCCATGGAATTGTACTTTAAAAATGCATCTTGGGCTGGAGAGATGGCTTAGCTGTCAAAGCCTAGGGTCACAAACAAAAACACAAAAATGCATCTAGTGGGGTGAGGCCTCAACCTCTGCCCCAATGACTGGCCTAACTGGGAACCCCTGAGGCCCAGGAGACAAAGGAACTCCCACCCAACCAGAGACACACTTTGGGCCTAGGTACCAGAGGTTTTCCAAGGAGATCTCTGTCCAGGCCGGATGTGAGGGTTCCAGCGAAGGGAATCGAGTGCAGGCAGGAAGACAAAACAAAGTCTCTGCCATGCCTTCCAGGTTGCTTGGTAACTCCAAGCAGCTCTGAACTGAGTCAGTCCGGCTGGGCTAACAAAAAGCCGACTATCCAGTGAGGAGTGCACTGGGACCTCTGGTGGCTCTTCAGGAGAGAAGATCTCTTCCCAAGTGTTACATATAGCTCTTGGAACAAAAGACTCAGACGAAGAAATAGTTCTCCAGTACCTTTGATTCCCTGGATGGATTTATATACAGTTCTGGGGGTGATTCGGGGTTCAACAGCAGGAACCTCTCATTGGCTTGAACTGAGAGTTTGGGGAAAACCTTATTTGCATGTGGGAAGGCTTGGTGCTGTTCCTACTTGGCTGATAGCCACGCCCCTCTCCTGTGGGGGCTATGGGGATGGTAACTTCAACAGGAGCCAGAGGCCCAAAAGACATGATCGAAGCCTTCTGTCCCATGTAGATGGAAATTACCACCCACTGGGTCCCACTGGGGCTCAAGACCGAAATTCAACTGAAGACCAGGCTGTCAGTGTACAGCCTATTACCCCATAACATACCTTCTTCCTGGTTTGTGGCTCCTGTGCTCAGCCCATCCCAAACCGCCCACACTCAGAGATAGCTTGACACCCAGGAGTTCTGAAATACCTAGGATCACAGGTAAGGCCCCAAACTCTGCCCCAATACTTGGCCTAACTGGGACCCCCGGGGCCTAGGGAACACAGGAACTCCTGCCCAGCCAGAAACAGACATTCCTCCTGGTTCACACAAAGGAGTAGATATTGTGCTCCAGCCCCCTTTCTACCCTGCCCACACCCAGAGACACCTTGATACCAAGGAGATCTGACACAGCCAGGCTCACATAAAACGCTCTGCAGACACCCTCCCATATCCAGAAAAAGTCTGACCCAAGCAGACTCAACATAACCAAAATCACAGGAAGAACAGTCTCCAGTCAGTGTCAGCAAGGCCAGTTAACACCAGAGATAACCAGATGGCAAGAGGCAAGCACAAGAACATAAGCAACAGGAATCAATGCTACTTGGCAACATCAGAACTCAGTTCTCCCACCACAGCAAGCCCTAGATGCCCCAACACACCTGAAAAGCAAGATTCAGATCTAAACAACTATCTCCTGAAGATTATAGAGGACTTTAAGAAGGACATAAATCACTCCCTTAAAGAAATACAGGAGAACACAGGTAAACAAGTAGAATCCCTTCAAGAGGAAACACATGAATCACAAGAAATACAGAAAAACACAAACAGGTGAAGGAATTGAACAAAACCATCCAGGATCTAAAAATGAAGCTAGAAACATTAAGGAAATCACAAAGGGAGACAACCCTGGAGATGGAAAATCTAGGAAAGAGAGTAGGACTCACAGATGCAAGCATCACAAACAGAATACAAGATATAGAAGAGAGAATCTCAGGCATAGAAGATACCATAAAAGATACTGACACAACAGACAAAGAAAATACCAAAAGCAAAAGAATCCTAACTCAAAACATTCAAGAAACCCAGGACACAATGAAAAGACCAAACCAAAGAATAATAGGTATAGAAGAATGTGAAGATTACCAATTCAAAGGGCCAGAAAATATCTTCAATAAAATTATAAAAGAAAACTTTCCCTAACCTAAAGAAAGAGATGCCCATAAATGTACAAGAAGCCTACAGAACACCAAATAGATTGGACCAGAAAAGAAATTACTCCTGTCACATAATAATCAAAACACCAAATTCACAAAACAAAGAAAGAATATTAGCCGTAAGTGAAAAAGGCCAAGTAACATATAAAGGTAGGCCTATCAAAATTACACCAGACGTCTTGACAAAGACTCTAAAAGTCAGAAGATCTTGGACCGATGTCAAACAGACTCTAAGAGAACAAAAATGCCAGCCCAGGCTAACATACTTAGCAAAACTCTCATTTACCATAGATGGAGAAACCAAGATATTCTATGACAAAACCAAATTTAAACAATATCTTTCCACTAATTCAGCCCAATGGAGGATAAGAGAAGGAAAATTCCAACACAAGGAGAGATACTACACCCAAGGCAAAGCAAGAAATTAATATTCTCACAACAAACCCAAAAGAAAAGAACCACACTGTAATGGTTCATATATGCTTGGCCTAGGGAGCGGCACTATTAGAATGTGTGACCCTGTTGAAGTAGATGTGGAATTGTTGGAGTAAGTGTGTCACTGTGGGTGTGGGATTTAAGACTATCATCATAGCTGCCTGGAAGCCACTATTCTGCTGGCAGCCTCCAGATGAAGATGTAGAAATCTCAGCTTCTCCTGCACTGTGCCTGCCTGGACACTGCCTTGTTCCATCCTTGATTATACTGGACTGAACCACTGAACCTGTAAGCCAGCCTCAATTAAATGTTCTTTTAAAAAGTTGCTTTGATCATGGTGTCTTTTCAAAGCATTTAAACCCAATCTAAGACATATACAAACAAATATAATTCCATCTCTAAAAAAAAAAAAAAAAAAAACAGGAAGCGACAATCATTGGTCATTAATATCTCTCAATATCAGTGGGCTCAATTCCCCAACAAAAAGACATAGGCTAACAGACTGTATACCTAGACAGGCCCCAGCATTTTGTTTCATACAGGAAACATCACTTGGTAACAAAGACACACACCAACTCAGAGTAAAAGGCTAGAAAAAAATTCCAAGCAAATGGTCCCAATAAACAAGCTGGAGTAGCCATTCTAATATCCAATAAAATAGAATTTCAACCAAAAGTTATCAAAAAAGATGGGGAAGAATACTTCATACCCATAAGAGAAAAAAAATCCACCAAGATGAACTCTCAGTTCTGAACATCTATGCCCCCAAATCAAGGGCACCTGCACTTGAAAAAAAAAAAAGCTACTAAAACTCAAAGTACACATTGAACCTCACATGATAATAGTGAGAGACTTCAACTCCCCACTCTCACTAATGGACAGATCACAGAAACAGATACTAAACAGAGACACAGTGAAACTAACAGAAGTTATGAACCAAATAAGTTTGACAGATATGTAGAGAACATATCACTCTAAAACAAAAGAATATAATTTCTTCTCAGCATCTCATGGTACCTTCTCCAAAAACTGACCATATAATCAGACACAAAACAAGCTTCAACTGATACAAGAAGATTGAAATAATCCCATCGATCTTATCAAATCACCACAAATTATGGCTGGTTTTCAATAACAAAACCAACAGAAATCCTACATATACACGGAAGCTGAACAATGCCCTCAGAATCTTACCCTCACCTAACATCTGTGCTACTCTCTAAGCAGAACCATTGCTCACTGAAACAGTTGATGAATGACTTCATGGATCTTAATACACACACTATTTCTTAAATGAATGTAACTTGCAGGCTGAGAATGACGACAATCGCTCAAGTCAAATAGCTTTGACCGTAGCAGGAAATCTGTCCCCAAAATTCATGCCTACAATTCATTCCTTGGCACATCAGAACTATCAACTTTAGCTTATCTACTATGGAGGTAAAATTCTTTGGTGATGTGAGGGATATTTAAGTACAGCCTTATTACAATGAACTTCAATGTTCAAAGACTGTTCTTATTTTGTGTTCATACCACAGTAAGCCAAGATTTTAAGCTCTACTAAAAACAAAACAAAACAAAACAAACAAAAAGACTTTATTTATGTTCATTAGAAAAACTAATAATAATATATTATTTTAATATATCATATAGTTAATATATTTGGAATTATTTAAAATTTATATTGAGAAAAATGTATGTATTTTCAGTATTGCTGTAGACAAACATCTACATAAGACTGTCCAATTGATTATTGTTTTATGTGAAACAACTTTTACAATACTCACTTTTATTGTTGCAACATTTTATAAATTTTAAAGAATATGATAAAACCCAAAAGGTATTACAGGTTTTGAGGGGCAGGGGGAGGAATTGGGGTACAAAAGGGAAAAATGTGATGTAAGTCTATTTACTCAAAATATGCTTTTAAATGTTAACAAATTCAGATAAATTGAAGTTATGTATCTTTTCTAATCATAATGCAATAAAACTTAAATCAAAGAAAAAAAAAAGAAATTGGGGAGATTGTACACTAGAAGATTAACAGCACATCTGGAAGCTCTAGAACAAAAAGAAGTAAATATACCCAAGAGGGTTAGATGGTAGGAAATAATCAAACTCAGGACTGAAGTCTACCAAGTAGAAACAAAGGGAACTATACAAAGAATCACCAAAAGTAGGAGCTGGTATTTGAGAAAATCAACATGATAGATAAACCCTTAGCCAAACTAGCTAGAGTGCTCAGAGACAGTATCCAAATTAACAAAATGAAAAAGAAAAAGGGAGACATAACAACAGAAACTGAAGAAATTTAAAAAATAAATCCAATACTACTACAAAAGTTTATACTCAATAAAACTGGAAAATCTAGATGAAATGGGTGATTTTTTAGACAGGTACCAAAGTTAAATCAGGATCAGATAAACCATCTAAAGAGTCACATAACCCCCAATGAAATAAAAGCAGTCACTAAAAGTCTTCCAACTAAAAATAGCCCAGGGCCATATGGTTTTAGAATTCTATCAGATCTTCAAAGAAGACCTAAAACCAATATTCTTCGAACTATTTCACAAAATAGTAACAGAAGGAATACTGCCTAATTCATTCTATGAAGCCACAGTTATGTTGATACCTAAACCACAAAACAGATTCCCCAAAAGAGAACTTCAGACTAATTTCCCTTATGAATATCAATGTAAAATACCCAATAAAATCCTTGCAGGCTGAATCCAAAAATATTTCAAAATGAACATTCATCATGATCAACTAGGCTTCATCCCAGAGATGCAGGGATGGTTCAATATATGGAAATCCATCAATGTATTCACTGTACAGACAAACTCAAAGGAAAAAAAAACACAATCATCTCATTAGATGCTGAAAAAGCCTTTGACAAAATACTACTCTCTTCAGTGTTAAGTCTTGGAGAGATCAGTAATTCAAGGCTCATATATACACCTAATAAAACTAATATACAGTAAATCAATAGTCAACATCAAATTAAATGCAGAGAAACTTGAAGCAACTCCACTAAAATCAGAAAGAAGACAAGGCTGCCCACTCGCTCCCTGTCTCATCAATATAGAACTCCAAGTCCTAGCCAGAGCCATTAGACACAAAAGGAGGTCAAAGAGATACAAATTGGAAAGGAAGAAGTCAAGATATTACTATTTGTGGATGATATGCTGGGAAACATCAGTAACCCCAAAATTCCACCAGAGAACTCCTACAGCTAATAAACAGCAAAGTGGCTGAATATAAAATTAACTCAAACAAATCATTAGCCTTCCTCTACTCAAAGGATAAGGAGGCTGAGAAAGAAATTATGGAAGCAACACCCTTCATAATAGTCACAAATAATATAAAATAAAATATCTTGGTGTGACTATAATCAATCAAATGAAAGATTTGTATTACAAGAACTTTAAGTCTCTGAAGAAAGAAATCAAAGAAGACCTCAAAAGATGGAAAGATCTCCCATGCTCCTGGATCACTAGGATTAACATAGTAAAAATGGTCATCATACCAAACCCAATCTACAGATTTAATGAAATCCCCATCAAAATTTTAACTCAATTCTTCACAGAGAAAGAGCAAATCTCAAATTCATCTGGAATAAAAGTCCAGGATAGTGAAATTGCTCAACAACAACAAAAAACTTCTAGGGGAATCACCATACCTGAACTCAAGCTTTACTACAGAGCAATAGTGATAAAAACTGTGTGGTATTTGGACAGATAGGCAGGTAGATGAATGGAATAGAATTGAAGACCAGAAATAAACCCATATACCTATGGTCACTTGATCTTTGACAAAGAGACTAAAAACCATCCAGTTGAAAAAAAGACAGCATTTTCAACAAATGGTGCTGGTTCAACTCACAGTCTGCATGTAGAAGAATGCAAATCGATCCATTCTTATCTCCTTGTACAAAGCTCAAGTCCAAGTGCATCAAGAACTTTCACATAAAACCTGATAAACTGAATCTAATAGAAGAGAAGGTAGGAAAGGGCCTGGAACACATCAGCACAGGGAAGAAATTTCCTGAACAGAACACCAATGGCTTAAGCTCTAAGATCAACAATTGACAAATGGGACCTCATAACATTGAAAAGCTTCTGCAAGGCTAAAGACACTGTCAATAGGATTGTCAAAAGACAATCCACAGATTGAGAAAGGATCTTTACCAATATAAAATATTCAAGGAACTCAAGAAGTTAGACTCCAGAGAACCAAATAACTATTAAAATGGGGTACAGAGCTAAACAGAATTCTTAACTGAGGAATCTCAAATGGCCAAGAAGCATCTAAAGAAATAGTCAACATCCTTAGTTATCAAGGGAATTCAATTTGAAAATGACCCTGAGATTCTACTTCCCAGTAATCAGAATGGCTAAGATCAAAAAATCAGGTGACAGGAGATGCTGGTGAGGATGTGGAGAAAGAGGAACACTTAGCCATTCTTGGTGGGATTGCAAGCTGATAAAACCACTTTGGAAAACTTTCTTGGGGTTCCTCAGAAAATTGGAAATAGTTCTACCTGAAGATCCAGCTATACCACTATTGGGTTTATACCCAAATGATGGTCTAACATTTAACAAAGACACATGTTCCACTATGTTTATAGTAGCCTTATTTATAATAGCGTGAAGCTGGAAACAACCCAGATGTCCCTCAAAAAAAGAATGGATACAGAAAATGTGGTACATTTACACAATGGACTACTACTCAGCTATTAAAAACAATGACTTCATGAAGGTTGCAGGCAAATGGATGGAACTAGAAAATATCCTGAGTAAGGTAACCCAGACACAAAAGAACACACATGGTATGTACTCACTGGTTTGCTATATATCGCTTTTATTATGTTTAGGTATGGGCCTTGAATTCCTGATCTTTCCAAGACTTTTTATCATGAAGGGGTGTTGGATTCTGTCAAATGCTTTCTCAGCATCTAAAGAGATGATCATGTGGATTTTGTCTTTGAGTTTGTTTATATAGTGGATTACGTTGATGGATTTCAGTATATTAAACCATCCCGGCATCCCTTGGATGAAGCCTACATGATCATGATGGATAATCGTTTTGATGTGTTCTTGGATTCTGTTTGCAAGGATTTTATTGAGTATTTTTGCATCGATATTCATAAGGGAAATTGGTCTGAAGTTCTCTTTCTTTGTTGGATCTTTGTGTAGTTTAGGTATCAGAGTAATTGTGGCTTCATAGAATGAATTGGGTAGAGTACCTTCTGTTTCTATTTTGTGGAATAGTTTGAGGAGAGTTGGAATTAGGTCTTCCAATCACAAAAGAAGTCACTAGATATGCACTCACTGATAAGTGGATATTAGCCCAGAAACTTAGAATACCCAAGATACAATTTGCAAAACACAAGAAAATCAAGAAGAAGGAAGACCAACGTGTGGATACTTTATTCTCCCTTAGAATAGGGAACAAAATACCCATGGAAGGAGTTACAGAGATAAAGTTTGGAGATGAGATGGAAGGATGGACTATGCAGAGACTACCCCACCTGGGGATCCAACCCATAATCAGCCACCAAACCCAGACACTATTGCATATGCCAGCAAGATTTTGCTGAAGGGACCCTAATATAGCTGTCTCATATGAGGCTATGCCAGTGCCTGGCAAATATAGAAGTGGATGCTCACAGTCATCTATAGGACACAGGGCCTCCAATAGAGGAGCTAGAGAAAATACCCAAGGAGCTGAAGGGGTCTGCATCCCTATAGGTGGAACAACAATATGAACTAACTAGTACCCCCAGAGCTCATATCTCTAGGTGCATATGTAGCAGAAGATGGCCTAGTCAGCCATCATTGGGAAGAGAGGCCCCTAGGTCTTGCAAACTTTATATGCCCCAGTACAGGGGAATTCCAGGGCCAAGAAGTGGGAGTGGGTGGGTAGGGGAGCAGGGTGAGGGGAGGGTATAGGGAACTTTCTGCATAGCATTTGAAATATAAATAAAGAAAATATCTAATAAAATTTTTAAAAAGGGAAAAAAAAAAGAAAGTGGAACAAAATAATCATGGGAGGTAGAGGGAGCCAGGGCTCTGGGAGAGAGAAGAGGGGAAGGGGGAAAGGGGGCCAGGATCAGGTATAGGAAGGGACAAGAGAGAAGTACTGAGGGTCAGGAAATTGAATAGAAATGTGTAGCAGTAGTGGACAAATAACTGGGAGTAGAGACTAAAAAGTCCCAGATGCCAGGGAAGCAAGAGGCTCCCAGGACCCAATAGGGATGACATTAGCTGAAATATTCAACAAAAGGGAGACAAAAACTGTATAGACCACCTCCAGTAGATTGGCATGGACTCCAGATGAGGGATGGGTTCACCCTTCAATCTCAAAATTTTTAGCCGAGAATTGTTCCTGTCCAAAGGAAATACAGGGACAAAAAATGGAACAGAGACTGAAGAAGGGCCCATCTGGGGACTGCCCCACCTAGCGATTGATTCCATCTGCAGACAACAAACCCTGACACAATTGCTGATGCCAAGAAGCACTTGTTGACAGGAGCCTGGTATGGCTGATCCCTGAAAAGTTCTGCCAGCACCTGACAAATACAGATGCAGATACTCATAACCAACTATCGGGCCAAGCCCAGGAACCACAATAGAAGAGCTATGGGAAGGACTGAAGGATTGTAGCCCCATAGGAAGAACAATATCAACTAACCAGACCATCCTGAGCTCCCAGGAACTAAACCACCAACCAAAGAATATTCATGGAGGGATCCATGGTTCCAGATACATATGTAGCAGAGGATGGCCTTATCTGGCATCAATGGGAGGGAGTGTCTTGGTCCTGTGGAGGCTTGATGCCCCAGCTTAGGGGGGTACTAGAATGGTGATGTAGGAGTGGATGAGTATATAGAGGAGCACACTCATAGAGGAAAAGGGGGAGGGGCATGGGATGGGGTTAGGGGCTTGTGGAGGGGAATCTGAAAAGTGGGATATTATTTGAAATGTAAACAAGTAAAATGATTAATAAAAACATGCATCTAGTGTTTTGTCTACACAGTACTTAAAAGATGCTGATTGGATTTCAGATAATTGTCTTTTAAGGGAAATAATGAACTGGTAGAGACAGGTATGTTTTAGGAGGAGGCTATTACCTGCATGGGTTATCTGTTTGAGACCAAAACATGGATCAATTAGTTTAAAGTCTACCCAGAGTTTAGTGCTAATATAGTTATAATCTTGGTTGATAAAGAATAATTCCCTTATGAACTTTACTGGAGCTGTTTAATTAACACATCATGTTTTATCTTAGCAGTTGCCTAGGAAGAGATGAAAACCAAATTTAATGAATAAGAGAGTGGTGGGATTTGAATGTGAGGAAGGCATGTTTTACTTGTTCAACAGTGAACTATGTGCTGTCAGCTATTGAAAATAAAATTTCTTTTCATGAGCCTAAAATAACATACTCCATACAGTATTCTCTTTTACCAAAACTTCTCTATAAATCATTTTAATGAAAATAAGAATTTTTCCAAGTAAGAGGCTTAAATAGTGAAGGTCATCTTTTTTGACATAATATAACAACTATAAACCATGTCTTCTTTAATTATTTTATTTCCAAAGCTGACATAGTAGACATTTGCATTAAAACCATATCATACAGAAATCCTGACCTTTAATTATCAGTTAGCAGCAGAAAGCCTACACTGGTATTGGTCTCTTTGCTTCAAATTGAAACGCAGATAATCCTTGAAGATTAATGTCTAAAGTAGCTCATGTGTGATCATTACATGCTGTTAATATGCAGAGTTGTAAAAGTCATACAAATTAGCAAGGACCCACATGCCCAAGACACAAAGGTCTTTAATGCAAGTGGGAAGAAAAATGAGTAAAAACTCCAAAGTGATTTAAAATAACATAACATCTACTTATTACATATTATTAGCTTTTGATGGCTGCCATATTATCAAAGAACTTGCAAATGTGCAAAGACCTGCATAAATAGAAGATGATCTATAAATGCTACAGTCAGTCTTGTTAATGACAAGTGGGCTCATCAGGTGGTTATGATGGCAATGGTGGAGGCTATGCGTGAGCTTGGTGATAGACATTTGTTTATCCAAGAAGGCCTGCCTATTGTAGCCTCTATGAGTGCTTCCTCTATAGCACTGATCAACTATTAGGTTTCTGATATGATACCATCTTCCATAGGCACTTACCTGGTGGCAAGTGGACTACACTGAAACATTTCTCTCATAGGAAGGACAATATTTTCTCCTTCTTAGAATAGGTGCTCTTTTTGAATATAGATTTCCCTTCTTTACATGTAATATTCTGTTCAAACTTCCATATGTGAACTTACATAATATTTATTTGTTATTACTGAATTCTGCACACAAAGGTATTTTTTTATAATCAAGGACTTTCTTCACAGACTAAGAAGTATAATATTGGGCTCATTTTCACTGAATTCACTGGTCTTACTACCCAGGCAGAATGACAATGGTCTATTAGAGAAGCAGTTAGAGTATCAGTTACTCAATACTTTACAGAGTTTATAAGACACATTATATGAGAAAACATTTGCATTATGGGAATTCCAGGGGAGAAGAAAGACATTGAAAGCCTATTTCATAAAATAACAGCTGAAAACTTTTTAAATCTTCAAAGAGCTGTAAATGACCAGATCTGAGAAGCTCAAAACGACCCCAACTAGATTCAGTGGGAAAAAAAAAAAAAAAAAAACCTTCACCAAAATAAATTACATTGAAGATGTCAAAACTACAAGACAACGAGAAAATTCTAAAAACAGCATTAAAATTTTAAGTCATATACATGAGATGCTCATTTGACTTTTCAGATTTCTCAGCAGAAATCTTACATTGCAGAAGAGAATAAGATGGTGCATTCAAAATACTAAAATAACAAAACTTTCCACCAAGGTTATATGCAGCAACATTTCCTTCAGAAATAAAGAAAACAAAGCCTTTTCTGGATAAGAAGAAAATTAAGAGGTGCCATCACTATCAGATCAAACCTACAAGAAATGGCTAAGAGAGTTCTGCTGAAGACAAATGATAATAACAGCCATCATGAAAATATGCCCCCCCCTCTATATATATATATGTAACTTAGAATAACAGATTCACAGAATATGAAGAAAGTCAAATCTTAGCATGACAGAAAACTGTTATTTCACAAAGCCCCCAAGAAATTAGAAGAGAATATAAGCAGAAGATAACAAAATGACAAAAGGACATTAGCATGGATCAAGTGAATTTAATTCGCTAGTCAGAAGACATGCATAGACTGAAAGTAAACAATTGAAAACTATAAATTACATAAATGGAAACCAACACTGAGCAAGAGTGCTTATATTCACATGAGACAGGGCACATTCAATAAAAAGCAGCAAAAGAAACACAGGTGGTCATCATCTATCAATAAAGGGGCGTCTCAACAAGAAGATGTGATCATTAGAACCTGTCAAAGGACCACCTGCTCTCTCTGCCTTTCTGCAACTCTTCACACATATGCTAGTCAGATCGGGAGGTATGCCCTACACCGCTATCACAATATATAATTGCCTGAGAACCTTTATTACCATCCCTAACAAGGAAGCTCAATATTACCCACAGAACAGGCCCTTATATCTACACATGGTACCTTCGGGCAAAAACCAAAACCAACCAAACAAACAAACAAACAAACAAACAAAAAAAAAACCAAGAGTGGATGAAATTGCTGGTGTGTGCCTAGTGCCCTTCCAATGAGATGAGTGATCTTCATGGAGAGGGTGGTGGTGGGTGCAATTGGCAGTGGGAGTCTGGTGTTTGCATAGAGAAGGAATCAATTGTATACAGCAGGGATGGATGGAATTGGCAGGATGAGAATTGGGTTGGGGGTGCTGTCACAATCACTACCTTTGAGTGCAACTTCACACACATAGTGGTCAGATAGGAATGCCCATCTCATGCTATTAACCCCATCCACACCCACCAGAGTGCCCTTGCTTCCATCTCTATCCAGGGATATGCCTTAGCAATTCAAATCACTTCTAAGACTCATTTGAAAGACTCATTCTTGCCTTTGTTCACCTCATGTTAGACAGATTCTCAACTCTACCACAACTCTTTACCTGTGGAAGAATCCTAAGAACCACCTCCAGACTCTTATAGATTCCTGAAGATTGACTGTGGGAATCCTCTATGTCTGATGAAGTCTTGCTCCCAGGCTTAGAAATCACCCTTAGCTTAAGCTGATCAGGGACTGGTTCTGAAAAACCCATTTCAACATCAATACTGAATTGCCTCCAAACTGAACCATAAACCCCATACAGCTGGTCAAACACAGACACGTATGGATAATGGGAAACAGCTTCAAATACCATTTAACAGAAGAAAGATAAGATCTCTGTATCAAGAAACAGTATCAGCCATCTAACTCTAGATGCCTAAGTCCCATCAAAAATACACAAACATGAATAATCAAGTCTCCAGAAAAAATATCTTACATAGCAATATTCCCTGAGAAAAATGACTAGCATGGTGTCTAAGAGTATCCAACTATCAGTATCCAAGAGGCATACAAATTACCAAATAAGACCAGAAGAGAAACTCCCTATATCATGTAATAGTCAAAACACTAAAGGTACAGAACAAAGAAATATATTGAAATAAGCAAGAAAAAAAAATCAACTCATATACAAGGTCAGCTCACCAGAAGGATGGGAGATTTTTCAGTGGAGATCATGAAAGACAGAATGTTCTACAAATTACAAAAGACCACAGATACCAGCCAAGACTATTATGCCTAATAAAACTATCAGTCATAATTGAAGGATAAAGGAAAATTTTCTATGATAAAAACTGACAATTTTTATTTATGGCTGTCAAGCCAACTCTCCAGAAGATACTGGGAAGAATACCTAGGTCTGAGTAGAAGATTAAACATGTCTGAAGTATAACCATTAAAGCTCTGATGGGAAAGGTATCTTGGTGGTTGGGAGTTAAGTAATACAACAAAGCCACATCATACAACGAACCCCACAAAAGAGATTTATTGGGAAGAAAACACCCCCAGAAGGTGGCTACTTCTGCTTAGGAGAGAAGCAGTAGAGAACTGGGCAGAATACAGGGTTTATATAAAGTTTCTTGTAAGGTTGTATGTGTCAAGTTTTCCAGAGTGGCCTAGGATTAGAGAGATTATGTGGGCTGATCTTGGGATAAGGTTGGGTATTGGTGAGTTTTTGTTTGTTTGTTTGTTTGTTTGTTTTGTTTTGTTTTTTAGGGTGAGGCCTGGCCTCTCTGGCTTTGAGGCTGGGAACAGCTGTTTCACCCATTAGAAACTAGCCCTTAGGGCTATTAGGAAAGTCTGGGGGTAGCACCTGGTCTGGCATCTTTCTTGTCATGAGGGTTTATAAATCTTATGAAGTATATGAGATTTACAAAGGGAATATCTGTTCGTGCCTCTTGAGTTGGTGTGAGTAACCAACAGAAGGCACAAGAAAGAAATAAGTAATTCCTATCCTGAATCAAAATAAATCTATTAGAACAATATTAGGCCAATAAACTGATAAGAATACGCATTGAACAGTAGTAAATCTTAATATTAATGGTCAACAATATTAATCAATTCCCAAAAAAGAATCTCAACTGCCAAATAGAGACATACAAACTAACAGAATGAATCAGAAAACAAAAGGCATTTTTGTTTCCTCCCAGAAACACACCTCATCACCAAAAATAGACACCACCTTAGGGTAAAATGGATGGCAAGGAAAAGGATAAAAGGTATCCTAAGCAAATGGAACTGAGAAATAATCAAGTGTACCTATTCTAATATCTGACAAAATTAACTTCAAACCAAACTACTTTGAAGTGATGAAAAGGGCTACTTTATATCCATTAGAGGAAAAATCCAACAACAGACTATTATAATCCTAATATGCATTAAACAGAGGACTACCCAATTTCATAAAAGAAACACTACTAGATATAAAATCACAGATTGAAACCAACAGAGTAATAGTAGGTGATTTTAATATTTCAGTCTCACCAATAAACACGGTATCAAGAAAAAACTAAATATAGAAACTTGAGTGTTAAATGATACCATAAATCATATGGCCCCAGCAGATGTCTATAGAAATTCCAGTCAAATAATTAAAAATATACATTCTTTTAAGCAGTCTATGGAACTTTCCCCAAATATACCACATATTAGAATACAAACCAATCCCCAAAACACAGGAAAGTTGAAATCACATCCTTTATTCTATCAAACACCATGGATTAAAAGTGTATTTTAACCACAAAAGAAAAGACAGAAAGTATTCAAAGTGAAGCATCACTCTACTGAACCAAAACCAGGTAAAGGAAGAAATCAAGGAGGGGAAAATTTAAATTCTTAGACCTGCTTGAAATGAAAATGTGACATGCCAGAATCCATGGGAAACAATGGAAACAATCAGAAAAAGAAGTTTAGAACACTATGTATCCACATAATTAAATCTCAAGTTAACAACTTAACAATGCACTTGAAGGCCCCACAAAAACAAGAAGAAAGTGGGGAAAGAGGAGGAGGAGAAGGAGGAGAAAGAGGATGGAGGACTAAGATGACAACAACCACCACCAGGCAGAAACAAATAATCAAAATCAGGACTGAGTGAAAAAGAAATGAAATCAGAAATATACAAAATATTAATATAATACAGAGTTGGTGCTTTCACAAGATTAAGAATATTGACAAACCTTTAACCAAGCTAATCAGAAAAAGTACCCAACTTAACAAAATTAGAGACAAAAAGGAAAATATTAATAACAGAAACTGGAGAAATGCAGAGGACTCTAAGAACATACTTCAGACATCTTTACACCACTAAACTCAAAAAGCTCCAAAAAGCATTCTTCGAATAGTCCCATGTATTGGTAAGTACCTGATGAATAAAGATTTCCCTATCTCAATGGATGATGTGTATATATTCTGAATATAATGGAGGAAAATTAAAGTGCATATTCTTTACTCAAATGTCACTTTTCGGGACTAAAATAATCATAGATGTGTAATGATTAGTGAAACATGTTAACCCTATTATTGCTTATGGTTTCAAAAACATAAAAAAGGCAACAAAACCAACCAACCAAACAAACAAACAAAAGTTAATGATCCCACATAAAAGACTGAAATTTAAATCAGTAACTGAATGCCAGGCTGTGGTGATATACTTGCATAAACAAGTGAAGAATAGATGGGGAATTTCAGAACGGTGATTAGTAAGATGACTGCTCATTTAAAGCCATCCAATTAAAAAAAATCCTGAAAAGAAAAATAAGCAAAGCTCAGAGCCATTGCTCAATCCCCAGTACTGTGATGTGCACACAAAGTCTTGTAGTAGAAATAAAACAGTAGGCATTTCTGAGGAAATAGTGATTCAAACATTTACAAATTGGGTGATGAATATTAACTTACTAACTCAAGAAGCTCAATACATAAATAGTATGATAAGACAAGGGAAACACACATTAATACAGAAAGTCACAATATAGGGCAGTCACATTTCTTTAAGGTAATGAGAAAATCTTGAAGCCATGAAATTAAAATGACTTTTCACAGATAGGGAAATAATGATCGAATAATGGCTAGCTGATTATTAGAAACAATGGAGACTGTGGGAGAAAGAAAATCATCGTGTTAGTCAAGAACTCTTTCCATAGAAATAATTCTTTGAAAGTAGAAATAAAATAAAGTCATTTTCAGATAAACAAATAACTGAAAAGCAAAGAATTGATAATGGATTTCTTATCAAAAACACGAAATAAAATCCTTTTGTTTAAAAGAAAACGAAACCACATGATTACTGCAATCCTTATGAAGGAATAGTTATCAGAAATGTAGAGACACATTTGGAGAGAGAGAGGAAAGAGAGAGGGAGAGGGAGGGGGGGGGAGAGAGAGAGAGAGAGAGAGAGAGAGAGAGAGAGAGAGAGAGCAGAAGTGTTGGTACATGCTAAAGGTCCAGAACTTATGAAACAAAGGGCAGGCAGGTTTCTGAGTTCAAGGCCAGTTAAGTGAGTTCCAGAATAGCCAGAGCCACACAGAGAATCCATTGTCTAGAGAAAATGGAAACCAAAGAATTTGGATATATAAACATGTAGATCTGCATGCATATGTATGTATACTTATGTATAAGCATATCTATACATGTGTGTCTTAGGGTTTTATTGCTATGAAGAGACATCATGACTATGCCAACTCTTATAAAGGAAAGCATTTAATTGGAGCCGGCTTACAGTTTCAGAGGTTTAGTCCATTATCATCATGGTGATGAACATGGTAGCATATAGGCAGACATGATGCTAGAGAAGGAGCTGAGAGTTCTGTATCATGCTCAGAAGGCATCAGAAGAAAATTGTGAGTTAAATGGGGGTATAGCTTGAGAATAGGAGACCTCAAAGCCCTCCCCTACAGTGGCATGCTTCCTCTAACAAGGCCACAGATCCTAACAAGGCCACACCCCTTAATAGTGTCATTCCCTATGGTCAAGCATTCAAACACAGGAGTCTATGGGGGTCATAACTACTCAAACCACCACAATGTGTATATACCTATTCTTGAACACACACACACACACACACACACACACACACACACACACACACACTCACACCCCTTCCTTCATTTCTTTAAAGGACACAAATGCATAAGTCAAAAATAACAAACTATTATTATTGAACTTCAAATATACAAAGGCAAAAAGGATGTATAAAGGGAGCCATACTACAATGTAAAGTTCCTATTTTTAACCAAAAAATTCAGAACTTGAAACAGATCATAAGCTTAAAACAGACAGTAGTTAAGAAATATGAATACAAATTCCACAGAGAAAGTAACTGCCATTCCCCAAAATTAGTTTCCATGAAAGAAGAGAATGGAAAAAAAAATGAGCCTCCAGAAAATAGCTAACAGTGAAATGAGAGCTAGATGTAGCCATATGAAAACTATTCTGATATGCACTAAATTCTCTGGTCAATAAAGCAGTGACTGCTAGACTGGAGTTCATGAGCCAGAGTCAAGTCTCCGTAAAGGCACATTTAAATACCACGACTCAAAGGGACCGAAAGTTAAACGATGGAAGCATAATAATCAGACATGAAAGACAGAGGAGCTGTGGGAGGTCCAACTGGATACCTGGGAGGTGCTGGAAACAAAATGATGCTTTATAATTTTCAATAGGTTATTTTATCAGGAAGATAAAATACTGCAGATTCACACACTCTTTAGCAAAATAGCACTAGAATATGTGCTATAAAAACCTCCAGAATTAAAAGAAATAGTTAAACCAATATTTGCCTAAAACATTAGTATGTGTATGCATATGTGTGTACATGTATACTTGTGTATGATGTGCAGGCATATGGAAGCCAAAGAACAAGAACAAGATCAGGTGTTTATTATCCCTCAGGTGTCAGCCACTCTATCACCTATCTATCTATCTATCTATCTATCTATCTATCTATCTATCTATCTATCTATCTATATATCATCTGTCTAATTTTTGAGGTGGCTTTTACTATCTTAGAACTCACTCAGTAGGCTGGGCTGACTAGCTAGTAAGCCCTAGGCATTCACATGTTTTTATCCCACCAGAATTAGGATTGCAAGAACAGGTCCGTTAACTTATTTTAAACAAACAAACAAACAAACAAACAAACAAACATGGATGTTGGGCATTGAACTCAAGTCTTCATGAAAGACAAGCACTTTACTTACTGAGCTATTTTCCCAGTCCCAAAAAATATTCAAAGCTGCATATATCAATATTTCTTTTCTATGATTGATAAAAAACCAGATTCAAAAACACCTGAATATTGTATTAACCAACTTGACTTGTGTATAAAACTAGACAAACTGAAAATAAAAAACTTATTTTTTAGGTACACATGGATTATTTATGAGGGTATTCATGTTAGACTAAATAAAGCAAATTTCAAAAGAAATATAATTTGAATTAGTGCTTTATAAAGTATATATTGTGATATAAAAAGATAATGAAAATAAATAAAATCACATAAAATAAAGCTTAAGTTATTGATAAATGATTTTTGATAATTATTGATAATGATTATTGCTGACAGGAGCCTTATATAGAGGGACCCATGACCCCAGCTGCATATGCAACAGGGGATGGCCTTGTTGGACATCAATGGGAGGAGAGGCCCTTGGTCCTTTGAAGGCTCCATAGATGCCCCAGTGTAGAAGAATGCCTGGTCAGGGAAGTGGGAGTGGATGGGTTGGGGAACAGGGGGAGGGAATAGGAGACTTTCAAAGGGGGAACCAGGAAAGGGGATAACATTTGAAATGTAAATAAAGAAAATATCTAATAAAAAAGAAATGTAATTTAAATTAATGCTTCATAAAGTATATAATATTATAAAACAAAAAGGTAATGAATATATATAAAAATCACATAAATTAAAACTTAAATTACTGATAAATGAAGATTGAAAACTACTACATGTTCACTAGAAGAGTAAACATTAATATATGAGTAGTATCAAGTGTCACAATGGTGTAGATTATAACAGGAATATAAAATGTTACCACTTCTTTGAATAGTTTGTCAAAATCTTAAAATGATCAGCATATTCTTATCAAGTTTGGCAACTCTACTTTAGGCCTTTAACCAAGAGCAATGCCTGCACCAGTGTGCTGGTTATTTACAGTAGCATCACTCTAAATAGGCAAAATGGAAACTTGTCCAGCAGAAGTAGAGCTTGAACTATGACAAAAGCTTCAAACAACACAAATGAACTGTAGGCAAACTCCATGCCATGTGGGAGACAGCAGATACAAAAGCACACTGCATGCTCCCATTCACAGGATGGCTTTTGAAAAGGCAAACCTATTGGCAGAAAGCAAATGATCAGTTGCCAAGGTGAGAGTTGGACTGGAGATTGACCAGAGGAAAAGCTTTATGAGTGTCAAGGTCATGGTGGCAGTTCTGTAACTGGATATGTTCGTGAAGCTCACTGATCTGAATAGATTGGGGTTATTTTGTTAAGAGAATTGCAAGCTGGTACAACCACTCTGGAAATCAGTCTGGCGGTTCCTCAGAAAATTGGACATAGTACTACCAGAAGATCCTGCAATACTTCTTTTGGGCATATATCAAGAAGATGTTCCAACTGGTAAGAAGGACACATGCTCCACTACGTTCATAGCAGCCTTATTTATAATAGCCAGAAGCTGGAAAGAACCCAGATGCCCCTCAACAGAGGAATGGATACAGAAAATGTGGTGCATTTACACAATGGAGTACTACTCAGCTATTAAAAAGAATGAATTTATGAAATTCCTAGCCAAATGGATGGACCTGGAGGGCATCATCCTGAGTGAAGTAACCCAATCACAAAGGAACTCACTGATGTACTCACTGTTAAGTGGATATTAGCCCAGAAATTTAGAATACCCAAGATACAAGATACAATTTGCAAAACACATGAAACTTAAGAAGAACGAAGACCAAAGTGTGGACACTTTGCCCCTTCTTAGAATTGGGAACAGAACACCCATGGAAGGAGATACAGAAACAAAGTTTGGAGCTGAGACAAAAGGATGGACCATATAGAGACTGCCATATCCAGGGATCCATCCCATAATCAGCCTCCAAACACTGACACCATTGCATACACTAGCAAGATTTTGCTGAAAGGACCCTGATATAGCTATCTCTCATGAGGCTATGCCGGGGCCTAGCAAACACAGAAGTGGATGCTCACAGTCAGCTATTGGATGGAACACAGGGCCCCCAATGGAGGAGCTAGAGAAAGTACCCAAGGAGCTAAAGGGAACTGCAACCCTATAGGTGGAACAACAATATGAACTAACCAGTACCTCAGAGCTCTTGTCTCTAGCTGCATATGTATCAGAAGATGGCCTAGTCAGCCATCAGTGGAAAGAGAGGCCCATTGGTCTTGCAAACTTTATATGCCTCAATACAGGGGAATGCCAGGGCCAAGAAGTGGGAGTGGGTGGGTAGGGGAGTGGGGGGGCGGTATGGGCGACTTTTGGGATAGCATTGGAAATGTAAATGAAGAAAATACCTAATTAAAATTAAAAAAAAAAGAAATCTATTTATACAAGCTAAATGTGCTAGTGTATTCTCACAATAAACTCAGGAGGCTGAGGCATAAGGGTTGCGAGTTCAAGACCAGAATGGGCCACATAGATGACAACTATTTAAAGTATATACTCACAAACACACACACACACACACACACACACACACACACACAAACACACAAGATCTACACCATTCCAGGAGATAAATGATATTCTGATTTTGCAACTAAAGAGACAGTTTCAGTATACTGTGTAAATAGCTTGTGTCATTTGAATGATGGTTATTAAGTAAACATATGCTTATCACAGCCTAATGGGATCCTAAATGACAATATCATAAACATCAGTTGCCCACTCTATTGGGTCCTGCAAACGTAAACCTTTTATTGTACACAGATTCTTAGAACACACTCTTTCAATTTGTCAAAGTCTAAGATTGAACTCAAAGACCCGAAAGTGATTTATTATTTAATATCTGCCTAAGTAGGTAGTGATGAATGCCTTCCCTTTTGGTCATATCTGTGTAGATGGAGATTTTTCATACCTTATGTCATGCACATAAAAATAACTTGCTATAAAAGTGCAGTGATCCAGGTCTGCAATCTAAATTTTTTATTTCTTAGGAGAGAGTTGGGGTTCAGCACATTTTAGCTGTCCCTGGTGATTGCCATCCAGGGGACTATACACAGCAGCACATCACTCACACATATCACATCTAGGTCTCCGTCGTTCACATGTATCAATCACATCTAGGCCTTGAGATCCTTGGTTTCTAGAAAACCCAGTGATCTTCTGGTTCTGGACTCCCTGGTGTCCTTTCTGAGATGTTAATATGTGTTACAAAACCATGGTTTTGCTCACATAAGCTTAGACACACACTCTGAGAAGCATTCCTTGTACTCATTTAATACTTGGTACCAGTATTAGTGTAAATCAACATGCTTGCCTCTACACTGTATCTAAAATGGGTAGTCCAGCATTTTTAAATTTTACTGTCTGTATCATGGACAAAACTCTATCTGAGTGGATTTGTGAATTTCTGAAGACAGGCATGTATTTTATGAATTCTTTGTTTCATAAAGGAAACACCAGATAAATGCTACCTGCCTAGGAAAGGAAAAGGTAGCCACCCAATCTATTTTAACTAACAGATGACATGACAAAATTACTTGGCAAAAGCAAAATATGATACCTCAAATGTTTAATTCTACATTCTAATCTAATATATATCTGTGGTCTAAACACAGATTTATGTAAGACTCTAGATGCAACCATATAATAGACCAGAAACTTTTTCATGCCACCTATATAGTGGCATGTGAGTAGTATAAATGTCTATGGAGTAGAAAGAAGGGGGCATGGTATGTATCACATGCCATATTGCCAAAATGAATTTTCTTTAATGTTATATAATCATGCTCTGGGCACTTGTGCTTGAAAATATGGTTAAGGAGAAAACCAGAAAAATAAATCATGTGTATACATAATATAAAGCCCAAGTATTCTTGTATTCAAAAAGGAAAGTGAGATTTACATCCTTGACTACAACATATTAACTTTGAAGATTTTTCACACCCTCTCAAATTGTATGAAAAAGTTTGCGTGGCTTTTCCTGTTCAGAACACAGGTGTTCGAGATTCATCAGAATCAGAAGGGATCCTAACACAAGTATCAGTCTTGGGTGTAAATATTATATTTGGTTCATAGACTTATGAGGTTTATAAAAAAACAATGTTTTTCTTATGAAGTTCTCCAAACAACATTTTTGAAAGTCTACTTTCAATTCTCCAATGAACCTTTTATTTACAGACCTGAAGCTGGGATGTCTTTGCCAGTCTCTGGAGCCAGATGTCTATATATTTTCCTCAAGTACCTTACTGAATAACCAAGGTTAGAGATGAATGGCACACACATTCTTTGATAACTTCCAGGCAGTTAATAAACTTTGAAAGAACCACTACTCTCCAGCAATTGACTCCAAACTGTATTTGCTCAGCTAATGTAAGGCATTGTTCTTAATCAATACAACCACTTTTCCTAGCAATCCCTGGGTGATATTTCTCTGAACAGTAACATAAAACGGCTTTGCAGCTGTCTGGTTTATAAGAGACTTGAGTTGTGATGTATACTGTAATTTTTCTTATGCCTTAAAAGACATATGGATCATTAGAGCCTGAATTCCAAGGCTCTAATGAATGATTGGGGAAGTTGGAAGCACTTTCCCCCTAAGGATAATTTTTTTATAGCAAGGGTCATCTGTCTCCCTTTTTCCTTTCAACAACTTTGGTTGAGGTTTGCAGAAAGTAAATTTCAACTAGACACATTGACAGGAGAACATGTGAAATTTTTGCCTTAGGGCAGTTATATTTTATATTTTGTTTTCTGAGAAAAAAAATACCTAAGAATTAATGACTTTATGTTGGTATTTCCAATAGCTTCATGCTGATGTTCAAGCAAAATGCTGACTCTTAATTTGGGGTTTTCGATGACTAATTCATACTCTGTGTCTTAGTCAGGGTTTTCATTGCTCTGAATACACACCATGACCAAGACAACTCTTATAAAGGATAACATTTAATTAGGGCTGGCTTACAGGTTCTAAGGTTCAGCCCATTATCATCACGGCAGGAAGCATGGCAGCATCCAGGCTCTGGAGAAGCTGAGAGTTCTACATTTTGTTCTGAAGGCAAACAGGAGAAGACTGCTTCCTCAGGCAAAGCCCACGCTCACAGTGGCACACTTCTTCCAAAAAGGTCACAGCTACTCCAAGAAGACCACACCTCCTAATAGTGCCACTCCCTGGGGCAAGCATATTCAACCCACCAAACCATGTGACCTCCCTTTGCAAGAAACAGATAACGATAGACAGCTGGGCAGATGCAGAAGCTCCTCAGTGTACAGCAGGGATGCATCCTGACAGAGCCATCAAATACTGTAAGCTGAAACTTCTTTTATTTTAAATGACTATATCACACATCGAGACTTGGCACATATTATGTTGGGGGGGGGGGTTAGTTATTCATCCCCTTTGCAGTGGCTGAGTCCTGAGAGCTGAGGGTTGGTTAGAGCTACCAACACCCAAAATCACAGAAGAGCAGTTTACACAGCATGCTAGCCTGGACAGTGGTCGAACTTCAAGTTACTATTTTTGTCAATGGCCTATGGCCATGTCATTGGATAGTTAAGAGGTTGTAAGTTGAACCGTTTCCAAGTGTGTGTGTGGTTGTCTGCATGCACATTCTCTGATTATCAACTACAATTATTTCTGTCACATATCATTGATGCTGATACGGTTACTGCTTTATCCAGTATAACCTCAGATGGAGCATAGCATTATGTAGAGTAGGAAGTTAGAAACTAGAGAAATTCATTCACTTGACCCTTCTTTACATAGTTATCAAAGGCTGGCTTTGTGCTGATTATGAAAATACAACAGGAAGCTCAGGTGTAATTCACTGCTGGAAGTTGATGGCTTTAGTTTTAAGCTCTTATAGATCAAATTATCTATCTATTTTTTAGTGCATGTATGTGTGTATGGGGGGGGGGGCGCATGAGTAGCAAATGTAGGCTCTACAGTCCACAGGAGCTGGAGGACCACTGTGGATGTTGGTCTTCACTTTTGAGCTTATCTGGGGCTTTTTGTTGTTTTCTTCTGCCCCCATTAGGGTAGCTGGCAGCAGGTGTCATGTGGTTCTCCTGTCTCTGTCTACTGCCTTGTCATAGGAGTGGTGGGATTGCAGACTTATATAACCTTGCTTGGTTTTAAGGTTCTGAGCATCTAGACTCAAGCTCTCAGGCCTGTGATGTAAGTGCCTTACTTCCTGAGCCATCTTCCCAGAAATTAAGCTATAAAATATTGTTGAACAGAAGTTGCATCATTTTATAATCTTGTGCATTCATAAAGCACTTGGTTCAATATATAACAAATAGGTAAATGTAATATTAAAATCTGGGCTGAGAGTGGTGCTATCATCTCGGAGGTAGAGGCAGGAGATTCACTGCAAGCTCAAGGCCAACCTGCTCTATCTCAAGTTGCTGGCAGGCAGTGTATATAATGGTCAGACCTTGTCTCATAAAATCAGTAAAAGTTAAAACATTTCAATCTGAATTTTTATTACCATCATTTCTTAGCTTTAAAGAAATACATATTTCATGGATAGGATATAGTGTGGCCAGTCAGAGAATGTATCTTAGAGTCATAAACAACAAGAGAGTGCAAATATCCTCTACAACCACTATTGCTTCACAAAAATGTTCTAGTCTGGTGATTATGTGATGATATCTCTTTGATAAATGGCATTTGACCTAACCACTGCACTCCCTGGCACCAACATAGCAGGGAACTAATGGGAGTTCTGAGCAGAGGTTCCAATGCCTTCTATAGCAGCAGAATGCAAAGGCTTTGAAAGGTTTTCCCCCACAGACCCAAACTACAGCTTAGGAATGTGTGTGAGACTGTGGTAAGGACCACATTTAGAAGTGGTCAGCGAGAGAAGGCTGGTTTATGAGCTCTTCCTGGAAGAACTGTACTCTATTCAGAGTGTGGAATGTTCCCACTTCTGCCTTGGAAGACTACAAAGGTAAAATCTGGCTCTGTAGTCGCTCACAGTTCCGTGGCTCCCAATCTTTTCCTCCACCTAAAAACTCTTCTGATTTTCCTTAAGCCTCAGGTTTGGACTGTCATCTCTGCATTGCTCAGACTGTGGGTACACACCAAACAGTGCTTATGTGTTTTCTGTAAGGATGACACTGTCACTGCACTGAGTTTAGATAACATCTCAGTGACTTATTCAAGACGATTATATCCAGTGGATACTTGTCATGAAGACACAAGAACCATCTTAATATAAAGCAAAGCCTTCACGGTCCCGTGTCACTTCAGCAGGGAAAAAGAACAAAGGTATATTTAAACAACTGGAATGAGTGATAAGTACCCCAGGGAATTTATTTCCGGAATGAAAGGGTTTATTTTCAAGATTAGTTTTCTATCTTCAAAACATATGAATCATCTTATATGAATTCTTAGTTGTCATTGGCCATGATTGCTATTCAATAAATTTAAAGCCATTCTCTGATGGCAGGTATGCGTTTGGAGGCCTGTCCACAGAGCTCCCAACCTCAGGGCTGAGTGCCAAGGGTCTGGTTTGTGTTCCCTGAAATGGTCCCTGTCCTTAAGTGACTGAAACATGAACAGACAGAAACTAGATTCTTTCTGCTTGAAGTCCCAGATTGGAACTGAGATACAGAGAAACTGCAAGGAAATTTTAGAACAGAGATCAAGAGGAAACACCATCCTGCCCCTAAGTCTTAAGAGCCTGGCCCGAATCCCTGCGCCTGCTTACCCGTTTACTCTAGAGCTGCTGGAATTGGTCTCGGTTACTTAAAAACAATAGGTCCATATCAAATACACAATTCAAATGTTAATTTGCTAGAAAACCTAGACTATCTGGTAAACAGCACAGAAAAGATCAGACTCATTAAGGGATTTCTTTAAAGCCCGTGAAACTGGCAGATTGACACAGTACTCATTTCCAGGACCACAGGCTGTACGAGTGGAACCCTGATCTGGCTAATGATCCGAGACACACCAATCCAGTCTGAGTAGTGGACTTCTATGTTCCTTTTGTCCATCTGTATCAGTTCACTGAAAGCCCATGAAGATTTCTGATTGGCATTGGTGAGGAGTGTCTCCAACGGCAGTGTGTTTGTATGCATGGATAGAATAGACACACTTGAAAGATAACTGCTCACATCTCATAAACCACTCTTAGGAAGGGATTTAAAGGTCATGCTAGAAAACAGGGGATTAAGAATGGGGAGCCTATGATGAGCCACTCAGCTGCCTGTTTTGATATCAGGCAGGAAGTAGTGATTAGTGTTAGGGCAGTCTGGTGCCACCATCATTCATATCAATAGCCTGGTTATTCCAAAAAACACCTGTGGTCAGATTCACAGTTCTGTCTTAGATATTGGAATCAAAACCACCAGATACTGGCCTCAGATCCACATAAGCATTAGAATTTTTACCCCTACTCCACTTTGCTACTAACAGCCCCTTTGGCTTAGTAAATCTGCAGGGACCCATACTGAGATATTCATGTTTGTACCACACAGCTAAACTGTTGCAGGCACTGCTAAGCTACAGGGTGACATTTTATAGCCAAAGGGCATAGGGTATGGGCTGTAGGCCCCTGAAATCTTGCCAGGGCTGGAAACAGTACATTTAACCTCCTGGGTCTATAGCCTCATGTTATGGACTGTCTGGAAGCATCAGGAGAGCCATCAGAATGATTTATAAGCACAGATTGTATCCTTGGGAGTGGCCCCTCACTGCCAGCTATATTGGGAAGGTAATAACAGAGAATTTTTTTTATCAGAAATGGAAGTCAACATATCATGTCATCAGTACAGCTCTGATGTAAATGCAAAGTTCAGAGACACTAAGACTATATTTCAGTCTCCCACTGTGTAGGACAGCATCTTACTCAAGAGCAGCAAAATAAAGATGCTCTAAGAACAACCTCTCACATTAATTGAGATCGTGAGTACCCAGGAAAGGATGCAAATTCCTTCTAGAAGCTCAGAAAAGGATCCTATGTTTGGACGCTTGGACAAAGAGTCAGGATACTGAGAAAGCCTTCTGCTTCAAGTGTAAACTCATTTGAGAGGTCTGCTCCTTTCTCAGAGATACCTAGGTCTTCAAAGCCATACAGATCATTTCAATCATCCAAAAGCACACAGAGTTCTGTCTCAGTTAAGGAAAAGAGCATAAACGGAGAGCGGCTGGCTTAGAGAGTGATTTTGGACCACATAGCAAAGGTGTAACACATGAATCATTTCAATTGCATGGCTAAGTTATCCTCGTTTCAGATTTTAGGCTGTTCTAACAACCACTTATCTCATCAGTTCAGCTCCTAGGTTGTGCTTTTTTAAAGCATAGTAGAAAACTTTTCTATGCTTCTCTACAATTTAAGCTTGGTGGGACCTGTCATAGGCAGACTCTCATACCTTAAGTAGATATAAGTGGCCTAGGTTCTTTAGAGTCAGCCTGGGGAAAGTTCACACATGGTTTAAGTCACCAAATTCAATCATGGGAACTTGACTTTATGAAACTTTCTGAAGTTCTGCCCTGTCTCCTAATGACTTCATTTTTTTCCTTTTTTTCCTTTCTCTCTCTCTCTCTCTCTCTCTCTCTCTCTCTCTCTCTCTTCTTTCTTTCTTTCTTTCTTTCTTTCTTTCTTTCTTTCTTTCTTTCTTTCTTTCCTTCCTTCCTTCCTTCCTTCCTTCCTTCCTTCCTTCCTTTCTTTCTTTCTTTCTTTCTTTCTTTCTTTCTTTCTTTCTTTCTTTCTTTCTTTCTTTCTTTTTCTTCCTTCCTTCCTTCCTTTCCTTCGTTTCCTTCCTTTCCTTTCCTTCCCTTCTCCTTCCTTCCTTCCTTCCTTCCTTCCTTCCTTCCTTCCTCTCTTTCTCTCTTTCTCTCTTTCTCTCTTTCTCTCTTTCTCTCTTTCTTATCATTATTCTGATAATGCTGGGGAACTCTAGTCATCATTTAACTTTATGAATCCTTTTTTTTGTACTTGTTTTGCTTTTTTATTAGATGTTTTCTTTATTTACATTTTAAATGTTATCCCCTTTCCTGTTTTCCCCTCTGAAAATCCCCTATCCCCTCCCCCTTCCCCCTGCTCACCAACCCACCCACTCCTGCTTCCCTGTCATGGCATTCCGCTACACTGGGGCATCGAGCCTTCTCAGGGTCAAGGACCTCTCCTCCCATTGATGTCCAACAAGGCCATCCTCTGCTACAGATGCATCTGGGGACAAGGGTCCCTCCATGTGTACTCTTTTGTTGGTAGCTTAGTCCCTGGAAGCTCTAGGGTACTGGTTAGTTCATACTGTTGTTCCTCCTATGGTGCTGCAAGCTCCTTTGGTCCTTTTTCTAGCTCCTCCATTGGGGACCTTGTGCTCAGTCCAATGATTGGCTGAGAGCATCCATCTCTGTATTTGTCAGGCACTGGCAGAGCCTTTCAGGAGACAGCTATATCAGGCTCCTGTCAAGCACTTGTTGGCATCCACAGTAGTGTCTGGGTTTAGTGACTGTATATGAGATGGATCCCCAGGTGGGACAGTCTCTGGATGGCCTTTCTTAACTCCAAGAGAAGAGTAGTTTTTGAAGCTTATGAATAGTGGAAAGCTACTTTAGTTTTCTAAATTTAATTAATTGCTGTGTACATTCCTGATTCTTAATTGCATTTAGTTGCTGTTTATTCTTTGCTGTTCTTCCTCTGGAGAGGAACTAGCTGCAACATAGATGTGCCAGAAACTATTACAAAAGCATGCTACAAGTCAAACTCAACCCTAGTTTTATGGAGTTCCAAATTCAAATAACTAATATCAGAACTAATATATAGATATTGTTTAAAATCTCAAGGCTAAAAATCTTGCCCAGAAATGAAACTTTGCATCAAAATATTCAAACTATCTTTAAATTTGAATTTTCACAATAATAATGGTTATTTTATACAAAAAAAAATCACACAGAAAGTGATGGTATACCAGTTAGCCATGATTTGATCACTGTCTGCCTCTGTTCTAAAGACACACAGGATGGAGGGTGCCAGAAACTGGGGGTAATTGAAACAGGAACTTATTCCTATGTGTGCAAGGTGTGAGGTGGCAGGCTAGACTCATGAGCTGATGATGCTTGGATAGTCATAATTTTCCAAAGAACAGAGGGATCTTTGGTATCCAAATCCTAATCCTAGCTCAACCTAATTCTGCCTTTATTTTGTAGCACTGTTGTTTATTTGACTGGCTAAAGCACAGCTCTCAGAATGGACTGACTAGAAACAGACTTTAGAAGCAGAGGAGCCCTAATATTCAATTCCAGGCATGGTGGCTGAATACTCCCTGTACTCTAGCGCTGCTGGGATCTTTTCTGTCCATGATGACTCCATGTGCTTGTTAAAGCCCTGTCTAAATCAAATGACTGAAGGGTTGAGGGGGGAGGGGAAGGACTCCTTTTCCAGATTAAATCCTCTTTAAGTTACCAAAAATGGAACCTGGCAACTGACCTCTCTTAAATTCTTGTGACCACTCCTGCAAGCCTGCTGTTTCTTCAAGTACCAGTAGCAACTCCTGAGTCTCTCATACTTCTGACTACTACTTATAATCAGAGATTTTATGACACCTTCCTCAGGTTTAGTTATTTGCTAGAATAGTTCAAGGCTCAGGAAGTGACATTATAAAACATTCAATTTAGGATGGGTGAGATAGAAAAACAAAAAACCAAAAAAACCAACCAACCAACCAACAAACAAAACAAAACAAAACAAAACAAAACAAAACAAAACAAAGGACGGGTCATTGGAGGGTAGGTGGGGATTGCAGAACTTCTATGACCTTGTGCAACCTCTGAGTTCCTCTAGGTGCTCCCTGACCTGGAAGCTCTCCAGCCACTTAGGAGTTCCTATGGAAACTCCATTATGTAGGCATGGTCCCATTGATGATGAACTCAACCTCTAGCTTATGTGCTCCCCCTGAAGGTCAACAACCAGGGACTGGGATGGAAAGCTGCCTCAACTTGGTAGCTAAGAGAACTTACTGCTGCAGAAGATTCATTTGGTTCTCAGTGTCCACGTGGCAGATCACCACTGACTGTAACTCCATTCCTTTTTCTGGCCTTTGCAGGCACCTGAGGTACTTTTCTATTGCCATGAAGAGATACTATGACCAAGACAACTTTTAGAAGAAAGAGTTTAAAAGGGCTTGGTGTGCCAGAGGGAAAGGCTGTTTCACATTAGGGCAGGGAGCAGACAGATGCTTGGTGCAGTAGCTAGGAACACACATCTGATCTTCTAGCAAGAGGTGGGGTTGGGGGTGGGGTGGGTGGTGGATGTGCTGAGAATTGCCTAAGAATTAGAAACCTCAAAGCCTGACACCGGTAACATACCTCATCCAAGGCCCTGCCTCCTAATTCTTCCCAAATAGTTTCATCAACTGGGGACCAAGGATTCAAATATGTGAGTATATGGAGCCATGTTCATTCAAACCACCATACATGTTGTTCATGTAAATTCATACAGGCAAGTACACACACACATGCACGCGCACACACACACACCTTAAGAAACAACGAACTAGGGGATCTGTTCTGGTCAGGACCACCCAAGCCATCTTTCTTCTAAGCCCAGTGGAGGCCGCTAAGGGCTTCAGAGTGCTCTCCACACCGCAGGACCTCGGGATCACCTCAGGATCACTGGTGAGTGGAACGCAACATCAGCTCTAAAGAATCACAAGGGTCTTGTGCCTGCAGGAACAGGGACAAAGGAACCCTGCCAGACCAGAGGCTGGGATCCATTCAGGTTGGGGCCAGCCTGACATCTTCTGCGTGAACCCGGCTGAGGGCTTCTAGGGCAACAAAGGACTCTCCACGCCGCAGGACCCCTAGCACACCCAGGACCTACTGATCACCTGAGAGCACTTGGGCGATAGAATCAAGAGAGCTTCTTGGTCATCGTCCAGTCGGGCCTTCATCCTCAGCCAGGAGGCAGAGCTGAGACCCAGACCCCTAGGCACATTTCTTGCCAGAGAAGAAGATCAGAGTTCCAGATTGCGGGACACCTGCCCCGAAAGAGGAGAGCTTGCCTGCAGAGAGTGCTCTGACCACTGAAACTCAGGAGAGAGTTGGACTCCCAAGACTGCTGACAGAGGCTAAAAGAATCACAGGAGGATCAAATTCAAACCAGAGACAGCTTGAACTTTAACACCAGAGATTTCCAGATGGTGAAAGGTAAGTGTAAGGATATTACTAACAGAAACCAAGAACAGTGGGTGTCATCAGAACCCAGTACAACCACCACAACAAGTCCTGGATACCCCAACACACCTGAAATGCAAGACACGGAATTAAAATCATATCTCATGATAATGGTAGAAGATCTTAAGAAGGGCATTAATAACTCACTTAAAGAAATTCAGGAGAACACTGTTAAACAGGTAGAAGCCCTTAAAGAGGAAGCACAAAAACTCCTCAAGGAATTACAGGAGAATACTGCTGAACAGGTAGAAGCCCTTAAAGAGGAAACACAAAAATCCCTCAAAGAAATACAGGAGAACACTGCTGAATAGGTAGAAGTCCTTAAAGAACTACAGGCAAACACTGCTAAACAGGTAAAAGAAAAACAAAAAGCCCTTAAAGAATTACAAGAAAACACAACCAAACAGGCAATGGACTTGAACAAAACCATCCAAGATCTAAAAATGGAAGTAGAAAAAATGAAGAAAACCCAAAAGGAGACAACTCTGGAGATAGAAACCCTAGGAAAGAAATCAGAAACCATAGATGTGAGCATCAGAAACAGAATACAAAAGATGGAAGAGAGAATCTCACGTGCAGAAGATTCCATAGAGAACATGGACACAACAATCAAAGAAAATGCAAAATTCAAAAAGATCCTAACTCAAAACATCAAGGAAATCCAGGACACAATGAGAAGACCAAACCTATGGATAATAGGAGTAGATGAGAATGAAGATTTTCATCTTAAAGAGCCAGCAAATATCTTCAACAAAAGTATAGAAGAAAACTTCCCAAACCTAAAGAAAGAGATACCCATGAACATACAAGAAGCCTAAAGAACTCCAAATAGACTGGAACAGAAAAGAAATTCCTCCCAACACATAATAATCAGAACAACAAATGCACTAAAGACAGAATATTAAAATCAGTAAGGGAAAAAGGTCAAGTAACATATAAAGGCAAGCCTATTGGAATTACTCCAGGCTTCTCACCAGAGACTATGAAAGCCAGAAGATCCTGGACAGATGTTATACAGACACTAAGAGAACACAAATGCCAGTCCAGGCTACTATACTCAGCCAAACTCTCAATTAACATAGATGGAGAAACCAAAGTATTCCACGACAAAACCAAATTCACACAATATCTTCCCACGAATCTAGTCCTTCAAAGAATAATAAGAGAGGAAAAAAAATACAAGGACAGAAGCCACATCCTAGAAAAAGCAAGAAAGTAATCCTTCAACAACCTAAAAGAAGAGAGTCACAAGAACAGAATGCCAACTCTAACAACAAAAATCATAGGAAGCAACAATTACTTTTCCTTAATATCTCTTAATATCAGTGGACTCAATTCCCCAATAAAAAGACATAGACTAACAGACTGGCTACACAAACAGGACCCAACATTTTGCTGCTTACAGGAAACCCATCTCAGGGGAAAAGACAGACACTACCTCAGAGTGAAAGGCTGGAAAACAATTTTCCAAGCAAATGGTCTGAAGAAACAAGCTGGAGTAGCCATTCTAATATCGGATAAAATTGACTTCCAACCCAAAGTTACCAAAAAAGACAAGGAGGGACACTTCATACTCATCAAAGGTAAAATCCTCCAAGAGGAAGTCTCAATTCTGAATATCTACGCTCCAAATTCAAGGGCAGCCACATTCATTAAAGACACTTTAGTAAAGCTCAAAGCACACATTGAACGTCACACAATAATAGTGGGAGACTTCAACACCCAACACTCACCAATGGACAGATCCTGGAAACAGAAACTAAACAGAGACACATGGACACTAACAGGAGTTATGAAACAAATGGATTTAACAGATATCTACAGAACATCTTATCCTAAAACGAAAGGATATACCTTCTTCTCAGCACCTCATGGTACCTCCTCCAAAACTGACCATAAAATTGGTCACAAAACAGGCCTCAACAGATACAAAAATATTGAAATTATCCCATGCATCCTATTAGATCACCGTGGACTAAGGCTGATCTTCAATAAAGCATAAATAATAGAAAGCCAACATTCACGTGGAAACTGAACAACACTCTTCTCAATGATACCTTGGTCAAGGAAGAAATAAAGAAAGAAAGTAAATACTTTTTAGAGTTTAATGAAAATGAAGCCACAACATACCCAATCTTATGGGATACAATGAAAACAGTCCTAAGAATAAAACTCATAGCCTGAGTGCCTCCAAAAAGAAACTAGAGAGAGCATACACTAGCAGTCTGACACCATACCTAGAAGCTCTAGAGGGAACGGAAGCAAATTCACCCAAGAGGAGTAGACAGCAGGAAATAATCAAACTTAGGGCTGAAATCAACCAAGTGGAAACAAAAAGAACTATTCAAAGAATCAAACAAACCAGGAACTGGTTCTTTGAGAAAATCAACAAGACACATAAACTCTTAGCCAGACTAACTAGAGGGCACAGGAACAGTATCCTAATTAACAAAATCAGAACAGAAAAAGGAGACATAACAACAGATCCTGAGGAAATCCAAAACACTATCAGATTCTACTACAAAAGGATATACTCAACAATACTGGAAAACCTGGATCAAATGGACAATTTCCTAAACAGATATCAGGTACTAAAGTTAAATCAGGATCAGATTAACGATCTTAAAAGTCCCATCTCCCCGCCCTCCCCCCCCCAAAAAAAAAGCAGTCATTAATAGTCTCCCAACCAAAAAAAGCCCAGGACCAGATGGGTTTAGTGCAGAGTTCTATCAGACCTTCAAAGAAGACCTAATTCCAACTGTACTCAAACTATTCCACAAAATAGAAACAGAAGGTACTCTACCCAATTCATTCTATGAAGTCACAATTACTCTGATACCTTAACCACACAACGATCCAACAAAGAAAGAGAACTTCAGACCAAGTTCTCTTATGAATATCAATGCAAAAATACTCAATAAAATCCTCGCAAACTGAATTCAAGAAAACATCAAAATGATCATCCATCATGACCAAGTAGGTTTCATCCCAGGGATGCAGGGATGGTTTAATATATGGAAATCCATCAATGTAATCCACTATATAAACAAACTCAAAGACAAAAACCACATGATCATCTTGTTAGATGCTCAGAAATCATTTGACAAAATCCAACACCCATTCAAGATAAAAGTCATGGAAAGATCAGAAATTCAAGGCCCATTCCTAAACATAATAAAAGCAATATACAGCAACCAGTAGCCAACATCAAACTAAATGGAGACAAACGAAGCAATCCCAATAATATCAGGAAGTAGACAAGGCTGTCCACTTTCTCCCTACCTATTCAATATAGTACTTGAAGTACTAGCTAGAGCAATTCGACAATAAAAGGACATCAAGGGGATACAAATTGGAAAGGAAGAAATCAAAATATCACTGTTTGCAGATGATATGACAGTATATATGTGCCCCTAAAAATTCCACCACAGAACTCCTAAACCTGATAAACAGCTTCAGTACAGTAGCTGGATATAAAATTAACTCAAACAAATCAGTGGCCTTTCTCTACACAAAGGATAAACAGGATGAGAAAGAAATTAGGGAAACAACACCCTTCACAATCGTCACAAGTAATATAAAATACCTTGGTGTGACTCTAACTAAGGAAACAAAAGATCTGTATGACAATAACTTCAAGTCTCTGAAGAAAGAAATTGAAGTAGATCTCAGAAGATGGAAAGATCTCCCATGCTCATGGATTGGCAGGCTTAATATAGTAAAAATTGCTATCTTGCTTAAAGCAATCTGCAAATTCAATGCAATCCCCATCAAAATTCCATCTCAATTCTTCACTGAATTAGAAAGGGCAATTTGCAAATTCATCTGGAATAACAAAAAACCTAGGATAGCAAAAACTATTCTCAACAATAAAAGTACCTTTGGGGGAATCACCATGCCTAAACTCAAGCTGTACTACAGAGAAATTGTGATTAAAAACTGCATGGTACTGGTACAGCGACAGACAAGAAGATCAGTGGAATAGAGTTGAAGACTCAGATATGAACCCACATACCTATGGTCTCTTGATCTTTGACAAAGGAGCTAAAACTATCCAGTGGACAAAAGGCAGCATTTTCAACAAATGGTGCAGGCACAACTGGCAGTTATCATTTGGAAGAATGAGAATTGATCCATTCTTATCTCCTTGTACAAAGCTCAAGTCTAAGTGGATCAAAGAACTCCACAAAAAACCGGAGACACTGAAATTTATAGAGGCGAAAGTGGGGAAAAGCCTAGAAGATATGGGGACAGGGGAAAAATTCCTAAACATAACAGCAATGGCCTGTGTTGTAAGATCAAGAGTCGACAAATGGGTCCTCATAAAATTGCAAAGTTTCTGTAGCGCAAAAGATACTGTCAATAAGACAAAAAGGCCACCAACAGATTGGGAAAGAATTTCTACTAATCCTAAATCTGACAGGGGGCTAATATCCAATATATACAAGGATCTCAAGAAGCTGAACTCCAGAAATTCAAATAACTCCATTAAAAAATGGTGTACAGAGCTAAACAAAGAATTCTCAACTGAGGAATACCAAAGGGCTGAGAAGCAATTGAAAAAAATGTTCAACATCCTTAATTATCAGGGAAATACAAATCAAAACAACCCTGAGAGTCCATCTCACACCAGTCAGAATGGCTAAGATCAAAAATTCAGGTGACAGCAGATGCTGGTGAGGATGTGGAAAAAGAGGAACACTCCTTCATTGCAAGCTGGTACAACCACTCTGGAAATCAGTCTGGCAGTTCCTCAGAAAACTGGACATAGTACTACAGCTAGATCCAGCAATACCTCTCCCTGGGAATATACCCAGAAGATCATCCAACTTGTAACAAGGACACATGCTTCACTATGTTCATAGCAGCCCTATTTATAATAGCCAGAAGCTGGAAAGAACCCAGATGTCCCTCAACAGAGGAATGGATACAGAAAATGTGGTACATTTACACAATGGAGTACTACTCAGCTATTAAATACAATGAATTTATGAAATTCTTGTGCAAATGGATGTTTCTGGAGGATATAATCCTGAGTGAGGTAACCCAACCACAAAAGGAGTCACTTGATATGCACTCACTGATAAGTGGATATTAGTCCAGAAACCTAGAGTACCCAAGATACAATTTCAAAACACAAGAAAATCAAGAAGGAAGACCAACGTGTGGATACTTCATTCCTCCCTAGAATACGGAATAAAATATTCATGGAATGAGTTGCAGAGACAAAGTTTGGAGCTAAGATGAAAGGATGGACCATCCATAGACTGCCCCACCCGGGGATCCAACCCATAATCAGCCACCAAATGCAGACACTATTGCATATTCCAGCAAGATTTTGCTGAAGAGATCTTGGTATAGCTGTCTTGTGTGAGGCTTTGCCAGTACCTGGCAAATACAGAATTGGATGCTCACAGTCATCTATAAGATGGAACTCAGGGCCCTCAATGGAGAGGCTAGAGAAAGCACCCAGGGGGCTGAAGGGGTCTGCAACCCTATAGGTGGAACAACAATATGAACTAACCAGTACCCCCAGAGCTCGTGTCTCTAGCTGCTTATGTAGCAGAAGATGGCCTAGTCCGCCATCATTGGGAAGAGAGGCCCCTTGGTCTAGCAAACTTTATATGCCCCAGGACAGGGGAAAGCCAGGGCCAAGAAGTGGGAGTGAGTGGGTTGGGGAGCAGAGCAGGGGGAGGGTATAGGGGACTTTTTGGGATAGCATTTGAAATGTAAATGAAGAAAATATCTAATAAAAAAATGAGGAGAAAAAAAAAAGAAACAAAGAACTAGGGGTAAAGACCAAAATACCTATGTATTATATGGTACCAACTAAAATTAGAAAGCATTGTGATTACAACTAGCCAGAGGCCAAGCTATGGATTTCTTTCCCTCACAATAGAGGTAATGTTGGGGATTGCTAGATACCTGTGTCGTCATTCATCAGCCTTGCTCCTTCATAAGACAGATGCAGGGGTGGCGTCCTGGAGAAAAGGGGCAGAAAAGCAGGCTACATTGCAGCAAGAACTCAGCACTCCCTGCCTTGTGGGTGATTTGCAAGAGAACTCTGAGGAGCTTTACTCCCTGTCCTCTGCATTTACATAGGGGATCCCTTCCCCTTCTGAAGGCTCTCATCTGCCACAGGGTTTGTTCTTGTAGAAAACTAGGTCTACCCTACACTGTGATTAACAGGAAGGGGTGTGTGAGTCTCTCTCTCTGTGTGTGTGTGTGTGTGGTATATGGGTGTGTTTCGTGTGCTTGGTGAGTGTGCTTGCCTGTGTAGAAGCTAGAGATCAACTTTGAGTTTCACCCTATTTTTTAACATGCTATGTCTTCCTGAACCTGTAGCTTGTAGTTTCACATAGACTAGCTGGTCAGAGAACCCTCAGTAAGCTAGCAAGCCCTTGAGATCTGTGTGTTTCTGCCTACCAGTGCTGAGATCATAGGCACATCTGGTTTTAGGAGGGTGCTGGGGACCTGAACTCAGGTCCTAACGCTTCTGCAGCGAGAACACTGCCACTGTCCCCCTCCCCAGCTCCCAAGGAAGATGTTACTGGAAAATTTTAACAGATTTCCATTTGCCACTTTCCTAGAGTATTTCGGCCACATCCCCACATCCTGTACCAGCTGTGTTTAGCTCCATAGTTAAACAGAACAGTAAGTGCACTTAGGAGCAAGCCAAGCCAAGTTGACTTAATCAAATGCTTGATTACATACACATGTAAAAACACCTGGCCATTTCACCAAAACAAACAATGGAAAATGTCCTCTGCCACACAACTACAAACACCTTTATGGGCATAGACAGAGAGACACAATACAATAGTGACACAATAGTTTAGTTTATGAATTTGTACTCTGTGGTAACGCTGTCTCCTGTAGTCAGAAACACCATTCCTGTCCAATTGCAAACATCTGTTTTTCTTATCTGACATATGGAATCTTTAGGCCTTTAGAGGCTTTATAAAGAAGTGGATGCTAAAGAAAGAGAACAGATGATTAATTCCTAGGAAGGGTGCATGTTTTGTTCTAGTGATTGGACTCTAGCGATGCAATGGGGTAAAAAGAGAAAACATTACCTTGAAGACTTTTGGAAGAATGAGCCATTTTCCCAGCTTGCTCATCACAATATCTGAAAAAGCCAACACCTGCATACAAAGGCATCAGCCAAGAAAGTGACCCAGTGACACGCAGCCAAGACAAATCTCCGCAGAGAGTAAGAAGTACATCTCTTGGGTGCTGGTGCTATTGCTGAGAAGGAGAAGAAATTCAGCAATAAAGTGGAAAAGATCTCAGAGATCAGGTCAGTAAAGAAAAAATATCTGTTCTTTTTACCCCTTTCTTCCTGGAAACATCTCTAGCCTTTGAGGAAGGAAACTAGGAAAAACAGCCTGCAAATCTAGAGAACTGCAAGGACTTTGAAGCGGAACTAACCGAGGTTGGATGTAATTTCGTGATGTGTGTTTTCATTCCAGATTACACAGATGAGTGAAGGGAGCAGCTGAGCTGGAGGAAAGGGAGAGTGGGAATTAGTGCCACGGAACACAGAGGAGACAGACCCGGCTGGGCACTGTTGGCATCTTTAAGATTGCTAGAAGTCTCCCCCATTTTCATGCTTACTGTTTTATCCCCAAACACAAATGCAACAATCACGTGCCTCTTATCAAAGACTAAAGTGCTTCAAAAGCATCACATTAAAAATGAAAGTTCGGTTTGTGGCAGCAGAGCTGCGAGTGCGAGGCTGGGGCGGCCTCCCAGCACCATATCGCTGAACACTTTGGACGACCTGCAGTGAGCTGCGGCACCAGGTCTTGATCAACCAGTTCATGCAGGCCACAGGCGCAGCAATTGCTGCAAGCAGCACACTGGCAGTTCGAGACTGCCCTAAGCGCGTTCTTTCAAGAAAGCAACATTCTCAACAGTCACCGCCACCCGCAGATGATGTGTACCTCCAGCAGCACCCCTGCTACACCACTCATCTTCCCTGATGTGCTGGCCACGTTCTCCAAGCTTCGAACCTCTAAGGAACTGCAGAGCAGCAGCAGCAGCCCCAGGGCAGCTGTGGCCTGCAAACTCCCTGCAAACTTCAGCCCCTTCTGGGCCACATCCCCACCCAATCACTAGGTGCCCTGGATCCCGCCCTCTTCCCCCAACACCTTCCATCTCAACTGCCCACAGCCCACGTGCCCCCGCACCCAGCATCACAGGGCGCGCCCCTCAGAAAGCCATGGCCATCCTGGATGGCCAGAGATGAGACTGAACGCCCACTAGACTGGAGCCAGGGGCAGTCCAGGGTTGTGGGGACACAGAAGAGGGCTGGGAGGGGGGAACGCAAGAGGGCGGGGGGGGGCGTCTTCAAGATCGCAATGGAAGATTTTATAAGAGAATTTTTGTGGGTTGGGGGGGGGGGCAGTAAACGTCCTGAGCCACTTGGGCTCTTCAGGAGTTTCTCTTCAGGAAAGCCCCCCTTCATTCATATGTTCATATATATATATATATAAATTTATTATATATGAATATATATATGTAAATTTAGCTAATGTTTGTGAGAGTGGGGCCTGCACACATGTTCCTGTCAGAGGCAAGGCTCACAGACCTTGCCAGCACCTCTTTCTCTGCCTAACTGAGGGGAACAAAAGCATGTTCATAGATGGAGCAAGCATGCAGCCGGGTGGCTGTGCTGCTCTGTGAGAAGGCATGCCAGCCATCAGGAATCTCCACTGCCAAAGGAGGTGGTCCCAGCAGGGTCCTCAGAATCATGGACTTTTCTACCCCATTACCGGTTGTCTTAGTCAGGGCTTCTATTCCTGCACAAACATCATGACCAAGAAGCAGTTGGGAAGGAAAGGGTTTATTCAGCTTACACTTTCATACTGCTGTTCATCACTGAGGAAGTCAGGACTGGAACTCAAGCAGGTCAGGAAGCAGGAGCTGATGCAGAAGCCATGGAGGGATGTTCTTTACTGGCTTCCTTCCTCTGGCTTGCTCAGCCTGCTCTCTTATAGAACCCAAGACTGCCAGCCCAGAGATGGTCCCAACCACAAGGGGCCTTTTCCCCTTGATCACTAATTGAGAAAATACCCCACAGCTGGATCTCATGGAGGCATTTCCTCAACTGAAGCTGCTTTCTCTGTGATAACCCCAGCCTGTGTCAAGTTGACACACAAAACCAGCCAGTACACTGGTAGACAAGTTTCATCTCTGCTGGTGCTGGCCTCTTGTTGATTCTGAAACTTGTCACTCTGTCACCAGCTAGGTGTGAAGACTTGGCTGCCCTCTGATGAGTGGATACTTACTGCCCCATCCCTGTTCTGACTGTCCGACAGGTTCCCAGTCTCTGTGTGTGTCCAGGGCCAGAGGACCACCACTCAGGAGAGACTGCCTTTGGATTGAGTTCCCAACTTAAAATCATAGCACCAGGGTGCAATTTTAATTAAAACCTTAAAAACGTTTCTAACAAAAGAAAGAGAGAGAGAGAGAGAGAGAGAGAGAGAGAGAGAGAGAGAGAAGAAAAGAAGAAAAAGAAAGTTCTCCATTATCCCACTCCCAAAATGTGTCCATTGTCGTCCACGTGGTAGTACATCTTGATGCTTTAATAACTTAATTATGTTGGGTTGGATATATACTAAGCAATGGTAGTTCATCAGTGTGGTAGACTGAATATTGACCTGTAAGCTTGTAAATATTAGATTAGTAAAGATGTAATAAAAAATTGAAGATGGAATTATTTTGAGGGTTATGTACTGCAAGCCTTATGCATGCTAAGCAAATAATGTCTGCCACTGAGCTAAGCCCCAAAGTCTTCCCTGAAGATTCCTAGACTAACCTGGAGCTACCCCCAAATTTCCTTCTAGTAGGCAGCTAACCTAGAGTGTACATGCACTGCAAAGCGCACGTACAACCCAGAGGCAGATGGAGGTGGAACACACAAAGCACTGTGATCACTGAGAAGAACTGGGGGTGAGGTGACAATGCTCTGATGGTCCCCAGATCTGGAAGGCATGGGGACAGCTGGTTCCCTGAAGAGTTCTGCAGGTGTATGGTCCTTTGGATGTACTGACGGAGACCTGGTTGGAGCACTGTTTGTAGAAGCAGATTTTAGGCAATGAACTCCTTAGTGGCTGAATCCATAACAGTGAAAGGCAGGAACATGCAGTGTTCATTCTAGTCTTTTGCCTTCCAAGGAGCTACATTCACATTGTGTCAACACAACATAATTAAGTTATTAAAGCATCGAGATTTACCATGTGGATAACAACGGACACCTTTTGGGAGTGGGACGATGGGGAACTTTCATTCTTAATGTGATACTTTTGAAGCATTTTAGTCTTTGATAAGAGGCACGTGATTGTTGTTTTTGTGTTTGGGGATAAAACAATAAGCATGAAAGTGGAGGAGACTTCTAGCAGTCTTAAAAGAGCCTAGGCCCACCATTTTCTAAAAGGGTTAACAACCTCTTAAAGGCCTTTCAATTAAATAAAAATATTTAAATCCAAATTATGTCTGGTTCACATAATTCTATTTATGTACCTATGAAGAAACTTGTGTAAAGGCTTTAAAGCATAATTATCTTTTTCATTGATGTTTGAGAAGTTAAAGAAATTATTATCCTCAAAAAGGAATTCACAACATCTTCTAGATATTACTTAAAACACCGAATTTGCCAAATCTGAGGAACACTTGCTAAGCCTACCTGTTGACTCATTCACCTGGATGTAAGGCAGGGGTTTAGGGCCCAGTGTGGTGAGTGATACACATATACACACATACATTCATACATACACAAACACACACACACACACACACACACATATATATATACATACACACATATACACTCATGTATCTGTCACAGAGTTTATTAAAAGTCATTTTATGAGACTGCAAAGTCAGAAACCTTGCTATGTGTCTACTTTCTACATCATTATAAGTACTGATTATCTTTCTCTATCTCCAAGTTTCCTTTTCAGAGATGCTCATTATCCAAACAGAAGTAGTTGAGGGTAAAAGTCACTCAAATATCAAGCCATTTGATACTTAAATAGAGGTGAAGTGAGGAAGCTTGGTCCAGCTGTCATCCTCTTTTCCTATTTTAATTCTTGGCAAGTTGGAAAGAGAATCTTGAAGACAACAGGATTATCTCCAAGTCTAATCAAAACAATAAACCTTTTTGGGCATTTATTGTTTATGAAGTCCCATGTAACCGAAAAAAAAGTGAGCTTCATAGTTAAAGGGCTGATGATGAAGAATTGGGCAAGCAAGGTTGTAGGAGAGGGGTGCCTTTATGGGCATATTTAGCCAACAATAGGGATGGAGCTGTAGAGGGAGGGGTAGGAGAGTAGGAACAATTCAGAGAGGAAGGCAGAATGCAGAATTGTGTCCTGAGTGAGTATGGATGAAGTGAATGAGTGTGAGCATGTCATGGCATACACTAACTAACTGGACAGGCATTTGCCTTTTGAAACTTTTAACTAGCACACAAAACTTTACTATTTATGGAGGAGTTTGTGATAATTTGATCCATGTATATAATGCATAATGATCAGAACAGGGCCGTTAGAATTTTTATCTCCCAAACAGCTGTTATTTCTTTGTAGTCTGAATATTACTTTGGGTTCCTTGAAAAAGACAAACGCTGTGATCTCTAGTGTTTTGAAGTGGAAAACAACGGCAACAGGAGAGTTAAGATGGGAAAGGAAAGAGTTGCAGAGAATCAGCTTGATCAGTACCTTGGAAGTCTGACAAATGAATTTGGATTTGATTTTTGAGATGTCACAGAACTCCAAAGCATTTGCATGTCAGAAGAGTGTAATGTCCAGCACTTTAGGAGGGCTAATCTGGTATTGATGTGCCTAGTGAACTAAAGCAGAGGCAAAGAAAGGGATTATGGTGATAGAGGCATAAAATAAGAGAGAAAGAGAGACGGGAGTTTGAAAAGAGCAATGAGACTTGAGTTGCTAAACCAAGACAAATGAAGGAGGTTTGGATATGCTAGGTGACTGGGTTCCTTTAAATGGGATGAGGATAGGGAAACACAGCAGAAAATTTATGTAAAGGATAAGGGGTGAGCCATTTTAGAGAAGTTGGCATACAGGCTCCACATACAGATGTCCAGCAGCCAACTTCATATGGGACAGAAGTTAAGGGAAGGAGCCAGGACTGGAAATGAAAGCTCATATATCATATCAAGGTCATCTTATCATAGGTAGCAGCCAGAGCCATGATAATGATTGGTCTCTCAGATAGAGCCCAGGGCTTATAGCTGCAGAGATACATACTAAGCACCAGGTGGGGGTGAGAAAGATGAGTCCAGTGACAGAGTCAAAAGGGAGGAGCACAGAGGAGTGCCGTGTGTGTATGGACAAACCCACAGATGTCCACAAATGAGGATGGGTGAAACTGGTAGGCCTTCAGTAATTGTCAGCTCTGTGTCATGAGACCTGAACTAAGGTCTTAGTTTAGTTTCACTGACTTATGCCACTTATAGCTTTTCTCTGGATTGGCCTTCCCATTGATTGTTTCTTGACTGTCTCTGCTAGAGAACAAAGCCACTGTGTGCATTACATATTACAATTCAAGGAAGATAAACTCGAATTGGCCTTTCCTATGATAACTAGCCATTGAACGTCATCAGCTAACACCCATTATTAATATTTACTAATCAACCTACTATGTGACAAACCCCTGAGCAAACATCTTATCTACATTCCCTTTTAACAGCACCGAGGGCAAGCATTACAAGTGTTTAAATAAATCAAATACAGGCTGAAAAAGAAGAAGTCATAAATCTAACATATGGAGTTAATGGTGCCAAGTGGTTTCTTTTCATAGCACAAGAGCCTTGCAAAGCTGAGCATGCTGGCTGGCTACGCCCACTAGCCTGCATGGTGCCCTCAGACTTTGTTGCATGACATCTGGTGCTTTACTGCCTTAGAGGGAGAGAGAAATACTATGCATGCCATTCACTCCATCTTCAGCTTTCTCTGAAGTTCCCTTTCAATCTGGCCTTACTTTCTCTGTTAGTGGAAACATTCTTTAAGGAGTTCAGATATGAAAGGTCTGGTGTTAATAGGTTTTTTTTTTTTTAACTTCTAAAAAAAGTCTCATAGCCATTTATCAGAAAAGAAGTGATGGCATGAAGCAAATAATGAATGTTTACCAGCTTTCCTTGTAGAGATTTTAAAAAATAATGCCTTTGAAGGAAAGTGTATGCATCCAGTCTACAGGTTATGATGCAACCTACATAAGGACATGAATGGGGAGGGTCAGAAGATAACCAACCATCAAGGGGCAGAGTCATACATTTCATAACAAGGCTAATACATTACTGTAACAAAAATATCACATCATAGATTAATGGCTTCTGAAATGTAAAAAACAAAAATGAAAAACAAATCCTCATTTTTTCTTCTCAAACATGTTTGAAACTTACATGTCCTGAGAGCTATATGGGAAGACTTAGCATTAATGGGACTGACTTTCCTGTGTCAGGATCTTCTTGGCACCACTGCCTATGTGGCCTCTGGCAGGCAGCTTGACTTTACTTGACAGACATCACCAACCATTCATGAACCATAGTCTCTACATGAGATGTACAGTGTCACTGCAATAGAATCCTAGGTCTAATTTCTAGTCACCAATTCAGGCCATTTGGCGTGTGCCTAGACTGCTTTTATTCACTATACTGGTAATCCTGACGAAGCATGAACCTTGAGATCTGCTCTGTTCATTTTGGTTGTGTGTTGTGAAATAAACGCGGCTGTGATTCAGCACGGCTTATGGTTTCTATTTCCTAAGAATGGCAACACAGACTGAATCACTCTCAAAGCAGAAAACAATTGTCCTGAAGATGAGACTAACTTATGATCCAGCAAATTTTGCTCTTTAACTGTAGGAAATGTAAACATCATAGAGACTTATTTTGTCCTGTGATGCCATTATTTCAGGGACATTTGGAGCATTTGATTTTTTGTTTGTTTAATTCCTTCAAAATAGGTCAGAAGAGATGCCTGGAACACAGTGACATAACAAAAATATATAAATCAAAGTCAAACTCAAATTTCCTCTTGCCTAGTCCAGCTCTTAGGAAGTACATAATCACATGGTACAATTAAGTTTGTCATGTTGGTATAGCAGATTGTCTTAGTACTAAAAGGACAAACTAATGCATTTTTACAAATTATCATGGCTCCATTTCCTCCTTGATTTAAAAACAAAACAAACATCAACACAAACAAGATTCCAGAGAAACATCTGCACAATGCAAAAGTTGGCACATTTCAAACACAGGGTCATAGTATTTAATCCTTTCTTTTTATTTTAAAATTTATATCACTCATGTTCTTCTAGGTAAATTATGCTCATAGCTCATTCCTTGTTAATAGCTTCATAATATTTTATATTATAGGCATATCACAATTTTCCTAATTGATCCTTAATTAGTGGATTTTTTTTTACTGTTTTAAAAACCACTATATTTGATACTATAATAAGCATTTTGACACACATAATACTTCTTTTAGACAAGTAATTTTCTAATGATATTTCTCTACAAGGTGTTCTCAAACTCTTAACAAATCTTGTAGATAACTTTATAAAGAACTTACAGCAACTTCATGTTTCTTCTAACACCAAGCACAGTCATAGCTTCTCCCAGGCCTTCTCTAGGTCTGACTGTTTTCAGTCTTTCATTCTACTAGTTTGATGTGTGGGAAAAATAGCATTCCACTGGGAGTCAGGTGGAGATGAAAATAAATATCTGTTTTTCTCTAAGTGCTCTCTGCTGTAAAGTCCTCTAGATAAAAAAATGTTCTGACAACACACACACACACACACACACACACACACTTATACAGTCCCCAGCCCTCACCCCACACATACACACCATATACACACATACCACACATAAATACACACCATACACTCACACTAGTACAGCCTCCCAACCCCCACCCCACACATACACATCATACACACACATACCACATATAAATATACACCGTAGAAACACACATGCACACATACCAACAAAGTTTTTATATAAACATAAGTATCAAAAGGGAAAATAATTTTTAAAATATAATTTAAAACGAAAAATCTAGAACATTTGTATAGTTTTGAGTAGGAGGGCTAGTTTATATTTTTAAACAAAGTACATTGGAATTCTACAAAGGAGGAAAATGAAGGTAGTTTGCTATATAACTATTAACATCATTTACATTACCTTGTAGAAATGTTAAAGGGAAAATGATGGATAAAAGCAACCTTTTTGTTATTTATGATAAATTTTGGTTATTTATGATTAATATCTCTACTACATTGGCCTTTCAACAATTGCTAAGAAAAATCAATGAGGAAAATAAAGAAAACTAAAACAAGCAAAAATACAAATTTCTCGTTGCTCCTGTTCCCTACTGCCCCCATTCTACAAAACATGACTTTAGGAGTCCTGATATATAAACACAGAGGCTTTTTAATCAATCTCTAAATGATTTCTTTGTAGTTTTCAAGTTGTGGTTGATGAATTAGAAATAGAATAAAATAGCCACTGGTCATATGCAAAACCAAGCCAGAGTGAGAAAGTGGTAACTAAGATGGAAATTAAGACGAGACCCTTTCTTAGACCATGGAATAGCAAGCTTCTGTCCATCCATATCCCACAGAAGTGGGGAACAAATTGATCCTCAAGCCACTCTGTGGAAATCAAAAGACATTTGATCTGTGCTGTGTTCTAATGACCACTATCACTGCAATTTAAAAAATGAAAATAGGTTGTGCGTGAAACTTCTGGAATGTTTCCTTTCCTGCATTTTTCTTAAAATGTAATGGGCAAGCTTAGACTGAGAAAAATATCTGTTATAGGGGAATACGTGTAAAGGTATAATGGATGGATATTTCACATGCTTCCCTCTCTTCTAAACAAACATCTAAATATAGATGTAATAGTGCCATTGCACTGAGACCACTGAAGACTGTCATTTGAGATCTATCTCAAGTATGTGCATCAGCATGATGCGGCTCCTTCTGGCATCACTTTAAGCTGGAAGGCCAGCTAGTTCCAATTCCTCATTTCCATGTATCCCCAGGGTCTAAATGACATCCATGAGGCAGACCAAGGCTGAGACTGATGCTTTTGGTGATTTAACGCTTTGTTGACAAGGCCATCTATCTCATTTGCACTAAGGAATAGCAAAGGCTGAAAGTGTTTTCCTTTTCTGTCATTATCTTGGCACTGGCTGTTGTATTAAATACACTGACTCCTGATACTTATTTGCAAAGCTCCTTGGCACAGGATACACAGAAGGTAAAATTTGCCTTTGACTTTTTTGGTTTTTGTTTTCTTTTGAGAATTTATACATGCTTGAAATTATTTTTCTTTGAATGTAGAAACTGTTTATACTTAATACAGAACAATTAGCAAATTGGAAAAAAAAAGTATAGGGATTGCAAAATCTGCAATGAAATCACCTGACCATTAAAATATTAAAAATATTTTGGAGCTTTTGTGTCAGATATAGTGACAGTATCATATGCAAAAGTAAATTATTATAAAGCCAGAATGGCTAATGAAATATCTATATATTCTATAGCTCAATTTCTCTCCGTTTTATATCTTGGCCATTAAGAGCTATAGACATTTATAGCGAACCCAGTAGATTCCATTATATGTACCTTTGGACTATTATTGAACATAAGTTACATTCCAGGTTCTGATAGAGTGCATAAATTGGTGGTAAACATCTTTCTCTGCACTCTAAACATTTGTCTACCTTTCAGATAATGCCCTGGGGAAAGCATTGCAAATAAAACTCCAAAGAATATTAACATGAAAAACAGTTTATATTTGTTAATTTATACATGTCAGTGTTCTGCCTATTCTAGGCACTTAGCATGCATGAACTCAGTTAACAATGGTTCGAGTTTACAGATATAGAAACTGAGGCATAGAGAGATGAACTTCCTTCCCAGGTCACCTTGATTGCCAGTGGCAGAGCTGGGGACATGAACCTACGCACTCTGAAGATGTGCCTCTATGCTTCATGGATTCTAACCACATGCCAGAAAACACCTGGGAACTTGTGAGAAAGGCAGAGTCTTCAGCTCTGCTATTAAGTCCTTCTATTAAGTTCTGAAGTCACATTGATCTACATCTTTAGCAGAGTCCCCACAATCATTTACACATCTAACCTTGAGTAGCTCTAGCAGTGTGTTCTGTAAGGTTGATAGATCTTATCTACTTTAATGACAAAAAATGTGCTAGCATTTCTGCAGACAGAGAAAATGTGCTCATTATTCAGAAATAACAGCTGTGTTATTGAAACATCTGAAACTGTGGTAATTTTAGATTTTAAAACACATGTATTGGCAATTTATTTCATGTAGCTCAACACTAGTGAAGAGTAAGATAACAGGCATTTGCCAGTCTTTGGAGAGGTTGGATTTGAGCAAAATAAGATGAGATCCCTTTTCTCAAAGAGGACACACTATAGTTCGGAAAAATCAATGGTTGCCATACAAAGTGATGTGTGATTATGAGGAGCATTCTGAGAACCCAGGAGGAAGTGAAGTGAAGTTTTAAAAGAGTTATGAGAGAACATGATCATTTGCTGCTGTCAATGGCAAGAAAGATGGGTATGAAAGGCCTAGCCAAATTATTAAATGGACATCTCCATATCCTGTGCTCAGAGCCAGATAAAATGCATGAATAATGTTGGTGGTCTATGTGTTATAGGAGTTGGGAATTGCTGCTTATATTGCATCAGCCTGTCAAATGCATTGTGCTTAATGGTAATGGCAGGTATGGAGGGTTACAGCACTTAGGATACACTAGTCTCTCATGATATGATGAAATGTGGCCATGTGTTGGTTACGTGGGTATGACATTAAATCATTGGTCATAGGTCATCAACCAACCTTCAGTCCCTCTCTTTCTCCACCCTTTCCCTACTTTCTCACAGGAGCCAACTGATTTTATGAACATGGTTATCTTGGGATTCTTTGGAACTCCTGTCATAGGAAGCATGCTAAGAGCATCAGTGAAGAATTAGCCTGAGTCTGAGGCCTCTGTGCCAAGTGTGCAGCCCTCTCTTTAATAGGCTCTTCAGGGTTTTACCCTAAGCTCACTTTAAAGAAGCTGCCTGTGCATTTAGCACAATCTTAATTCTGTGGAACCTGAACTTAATTCAGGGGTCTGACTTAGGGAGCTGAGTGTAGGCCTGCAAGCAAGCTTTGTTTTTCCTGAATCAGGGCATCTAAAGAAATGGAAAATAAATGAAGAGTAGAATCTAGACAATAAACTTCTGAAGGCCTTTATAAAAGGCTTTCGGTTAATGAGAATTAGTTTTGCAATGAGAAAAAAATAAAAATAAAACATGATCCTCAAAATGAATGAACTGATCAGCCGTCTATAGTTTCAGATGAGGTTATATACATTCTTCAGATGGTAAACCAATGTATATTTCTCCAGATTGGAAAAGACAGTGGTGAAAAGCCATGTTTAATGTTAATGCCTCTAATTCCTGTTACAGGAGGACTGAGAATAAAAGATGAGTTTTGGCTATATACTAAAACTAGTTATCCCAAAAAGGTCAAACCAGAAAATGAACGTAATTAAAATGTATTAGATACATGTTTTGAATTGCCATAATAAACCATTACTATGTATAATTAATATGTGCTAATAAAAACATAAGAGGAACCCAAATCAGACCTAAGGAAACAAAGGCAGTCACTGACCCCCACGCCGGTCAGTGTGTACTTTTTGCACCAGCCAGGTAACAGTGGTTTTGCCTCAGTGATCTCACAGAAGCAGAGTGGTGTTTGAAGCAATCTTAGGTGCCTAGAAACTTAACAAAATACCTAAGACCAAGTCTGAACTTTAAGGCCTCAAAGACAATCTGCAGGTAGAATACAATGGCAGGAGATGGATCAACACACCTATGGTCAGAGAGGCATCAGCCCTGGGGTTCCCACATTCCTCTGAGGCTAAAGAGGGAATGGCTTTCAAGTAATTCTCCCTGCTGTCCCCATATCAAAATTAATCTGGCAGTGTCTGCAATTTGATTTCAAGTTTGTTTCTCTCTCTATCTCATGACCACCTTTTTCTCCCTCCCTCTGCCCTTTCTATCCATCCATCCATCCGTCCAGTCTGTCCATCCACCCACTCACCCACTCACAAACCCATCCTGGTTCTTACTGAACATGTTAAATACTCCTCAGGTGTGGTGAGAATACAGATACACAGAAGAGGAGACAGCATCTAAGGCTCTACTTCCTTCTGATCTAACCACACAGTGATGTAGATCCCAGGTAGTACAATGGTGTGCAGGATAGAGAGGGTGTTGTGGCTCTTAGGTGGGAGCAATCATAGCCAACTGGAGACATTATAGACTTGGCTGGCTGAGGATGAAGGGTTTGAACTGGGTCACGAATGGTGGACAGGTATAGATGGTTGGGGGTTGGCCAAAGTGTGCTGAAAAAGAAAATACAGGCAAGAGACTGTGTGTGGTTCTGGGCAGTTCACACAGATCAAAGGGAAACAGATGGCCAGATGGCTGTCTGGTGAACAGCAGCAGCAACTAAAGATGCATGTCGCACAGCTTGCCTAGACTAAGGCCCTGCCTTGATCCCCACTGCCTCCGCTTCTGACACTCTCCATTGCTTTTCAAACCTTAGCTTAATCACAGCCTGAGGTGTTTAAAGTCCAGGCACCACTCCCAGCATTCCTTGCTGGAGAGAAGGTTGCTGGACTGGGAACTTTCCAACAAGTTCCCAGTGATGCTGTTGGCTGTTCAAGGTCATGCTACAGAGACTCCCACCTTGACACTTTCTTATGCCTAGAAACTTCTGCTTTAGCCATATCACTCCTGGTTGGCCTCTTTATTCCTCCCACCAGCTCTCTGACATTCTTTATCCCTCTTCTGCACTTTATCTTTCCATAGCCCTTATCTGAACTCAACACCATGATTTATTAATTTTCAATCACCCTTTTAGAATGTAAATCCCCCAAGAGACTGTGTTTTATTCAGGAGTACCTGAAGCAGGGCTCTTTAGCATCTGACTTCTGGGCTTCCTCAGCTTTAAATCAGCCTGTTATGTGCAGGTTGCCTATCAGTAGTGCTGACAGAAAGGATGAGAGATGCCTTGGAAGGAACAGAAGAGATAAAGCACCTTTATAGCTCATAGCAGGAGGGATGGAAGTGCGGTGACATAGGAAAGATGCTGTGGCCCTCCTTCTTGTCAGTCAAGAGTACACAGTGACCTAATACACTAACATTTTCACTCCTTATTTATAAGTGTACCCTTCCTGTCTGTTTCCCTCCCCATCTCCCTCCCTTCTTGACATTTATTAGTAAAAAGTTTTGGGTCAGCAATGGGAAGAAGAAAAGTTAATTTCCCCTGTCAACTTGCCTACATTTAAAGCTATTTATGAAACACAGCTCCGGCTGTGTTTCACGGGGCATTTCCAGAGCTTTAGCTGAGGGAGGCAGAGCCCCTGTGAATGGCCTAGCATTGTCCCATGGGCTGTGATTTTAGACTGAATAGAAAGACTTAAACGAAGGAGAAGAGCAGTGCATCACATCTACTTGCCTCTGTCCTGACTGGGGACACTGTGGCAGTTTCTCAGCCCCTGCTTCTATGCCTTCTCAGTCAGAAGGTGTGTAACCTCAGACTCTGAGCCAAAAGAAACCTTTCTGTTCCTTAAGTTGCCTTTGTCAGGTGTTTTGTTTTAGCAATAAGAAAAGTAACTAATATTGAAAGGTAAGATACTGGGAAGGATGCAAGTAAATAGAGATATTCAGAGTGACTAGGTTGATAATACACTATCTCAGCAAATCAAGCTTTTATAGGCAAAGGAAAATTATTTTTTAATTTAGGCAAAAAGTCACAAGGAGCAAAAATGCTCAGGTGTGTGTGTGTGTGTGTGTGTGTGCACGCGTGTGCATGTATATGTCTGGGTATGTATATATGTGTGTACGTGTGTTTGTATGTGTGTATGTATGGGTGTATGTGTGTGTAGGTGTATATGTGTATGTGTATATAGGTGTGTGTATGTGTGTGTATGCGTGTATGTATATATGTGTGTGTGTTTGTATGTGTGTATGTGTGTTTGTGTTAATTTGGTATTATACTGATTTTCTAGTAATTACTTATTGTCATATCTTTATATTTCACAGAGGTTGAAAAACAGGAGAAGTGGGTTCTCTACAATATCTTCTTCTTAGTACGCTAAGTATTTAGAAGCTTGTAGACAAGAAAATATTCCATCATCTCTAAACAACCAGCTATCCTGGCAGATCTCAAAGGCCTCCAACCTCCAGGATGTTTAGTGATTTTGACACCATATGTGCTGTTATCATATCACACATCCCATACAGTTATGATGGATAGAAGAATGCCACATTTTATGAATCTGTAAGACCATAAAAGGAACTTAACAGACATTTATCTCATTCATGAATTAGTCTGATAAGATATAGGAATTCTGAAAGGCAATTTGGGGGAATAAAAATATTGCCCATGAGGTCATGCATTCAAAAGATTCTATATGTGTAAAAATAAACCAAGTTCTTATCTGATGATAAATGAGTATCACCGTGAACATCATCTCTTTACCAAGTGGTAACCTAAGACTGAACTACCTTAAAGTTCAAGGTGGGCATGTTGAGAAAACAATGGAAGAGACACGTCAAGAGAACCTGTGGTGACCTAATGACAGGGCATTTTTCTTTGATTACTTGCTCATATGTGTCACCTCCTCTCACCAGTCCTCTCTCCCTCCCTCTCTTTATCCTTTCAATCAACTGCTTAATTAAAACATAAGCTCTCGGGGGTTAGAAATGGCCACACAGGCTCTCAGAAAAACAGAAACAGACATACTAAAAATCCTAACCCCATGTGAGCTAAGGAGTGATGGCCACTGTGGGATCAGCAGTCAGTGTGTGGAAGGAGTCAGCGTGGGAGATGGGATGTTGGGAGATGGATGAGAAGAAGGTATTCCCAGTTCTTCCTAAGAAGACACCAAGATGGTCACAGTTTTTAACTTAATCCCTCAGAAATGTGGGAGAAAACAGGCAATTTTATAACTAGATGTACCTGCATGGATGCCAAGCCTTTCCAATTAGTTATTAACATGACCATCTAATATTGTATCATGCATTGCATGTTGATTTACAAAAGACAATGCCATTTCCTCCACTGAGAGAGAAATAGAAATTAGCAGTTGTCATCTCCTTTCCCTTTTGGCCTTGCTATTATGTTTTTGGCTTTGTTTGTTTTGTTTTGTTTTTATGTTTTTTTCCTTTCAGAGCCCCAGAAACTGCATTAGAAAAAAAACTCTTTAAATGTGTGTGTGCGTGCGTGTGTGTGTGTGTGTGTGTGTGTTCAATTCCAGGTGTTTCACCGAAAAAGAGAAATTCTGCACT